>NW_022196904.1:177796953-177824124 GCF_008632895.1 Mastomys coucha | reverse complement strand
AAAAAAAAAAAAAAGAACCAGAAAGAGACTGTGCTAGCTATTTGTACATAAAATCAAAAATATTAACTCGCTTTTAAAAAACAGTGAAAACTGCAGAATCACATCCCCAAAAGGGTAAGTTCACAGTGTATGAATGGCATCTTAAGAAAGCTCTTCTTCAGAGACAGTCCTCACCTCATTTCTGTATAACAGAGCACAAGTCGGGAGCTGACAGGTTCCCACGGTTCAGCACTACGGCCAAACTGGACGACAGACCATTCTCCCTCCTGTCACACGGTGACCGTCCCCACTGGGGTGACCTGGCAGTCTTCTCTCCACTCAAGAGGGGTTACCAAGTACAAGAAAGAACAGCATATTTGTGCCAGCGGTGTGTGGCGTAGCTTGTTAGGCATAGGCATATAAATAATTCCCCCTTTTATCACTAGGAAACAATTGCCTGTGAGCCAGCTGTGGTGGTGAATACCTATAATCCAGAACACGGGATGCTAAGGCAGGAGGACTGCAGAGGCCAACCTGGGATACAGAACAAGTTCCAGGCCAACCTTGGCTATGTAGGGAGATCTTATCTCTAAGAAATAAATAAAGCAAGAAGGAGAATGGTGGGGATACAGTTCTTGTGGCACATGAACCTGAGGCACTGGCCTTGGGGACTAGGAGTTACCTAAACATTCTTTTTTTTATGTTTTTTTCGAGACACAGTTTCTCTGTATATAGCCCTGGCTGTCCTGGAACTCACTCTGTAGACCAGGCTGGCCTCGAACTCAGAAATCCACCTGCCTCTGCCTCCCAAGTGCTGGGATTAAAGGCATGCGCCACCACTGCCCGGCTACCCAAACATTCTTAATCCCTCCACTGTGGAGGGTGCTCACTGAGGTCCCTGTGCTCAAGGGTAGGCACTAAGGGAATCAGGAACGTTAACACATGGTTGTCCCTTCGAGATATATATATATATATAACCTGTTAACAGCCCAGAGGTTGGGAGTGGGTTAATAGCCTGGTGACCTTTGCAGTATATTCGGGGCCACAACTGACCCTGACTATGACCTTGTTAATCTATAGAACTTATCTCACAGAAGGTATCACATGTAGTCAATCTATAGAATCCATCTTTACGGGAGATGCCACAGGTCCAAGAGTTCCGATGTAGTCATGCCTTAAGCCTTACTGTGCACGTGGGGTTGAGTTATTTATCATAAGGAAAGTTCATGCTGCATCGTGCTGTGCTTAAACAGGCCTGGAATAAACTACTTGGGGTCAGACTCCCCAGGTTTGAATCCACATTGGCTACTGTGTCATGCTAGACTGAACTACCTTGCCTCTTGCTAGTCTCGACAACCACCCTACCCCCAGGTACTCCGCTGAAACCAAAAGCTTCTGGTCCAAGAATAGCGAAGTCTCAAGACTTCCCCAAAGGAGGGTCAACACTGAGCATCTACTGTGTGGCAGGGGTTCCCACGGTAACTAAGCAACATGCTGCTTATCCCATTTTACAGATGAGGAAAACAAGTCAACTAACTAGCTCAAAGTTCTATGGAAGGCGGGGTAGGGCTGATTTCCAATGCAGGTAACGGGCTCCTGAACTTGCTCTCTTAGCAATGGGCAAGTGTCCCCACATCTTTGATAACACACACACACACACACACATAAAAATGCCTGGAGCTGCTGGGCAGTGGTGGCACACGCCTTTAATCCCAGCGCTTGGGAGGCAGAGGCAGGCGGATTTCTGAGTTCAAGGCCAGCCTGGTCTACAGAGTGAGTTCCAGGGCAGTCAGGGCTACACAGAGAAACCCTGTCTTGAAAAACCAAATAAAAAAAAAAGATGCCTGGAGCTGGGCAAGGTGGCTCATGCCAATAATCTCAGGACTTGGAAGGCTGAGGCTGTAGGAATGTTTCAAGTTCAAGGCCAACCTGGGCCAAGAGTGAAACTCTGAAGGAAGAAGAGGAAGGAGAGAAAAGAGAAGGGGTCAGAGAGGGCCTTGCTGGCATACTTGGGGAGGGAACACACAGACACATGACAGACTCGTGGCAACTGGAGCCAGCCTCCACTCCCTTCCCTACTACCTGCCTCACATCATCCAAGCACCGCAAACCACTTCCTTAGCACCTAGGCCAGCTTGTCTGGCCTTCAACTACAAGCTTGCCGTCCTTGAGTGACCCTGGTCCTTGTCTACGGGAATTGTGAACTGTAGACAGGAAGGAGGCTGGAGCTACACACACGAGATACAGCAGGCCTCTGGGGAAGTTGACTGGAATTGCCCCAAGCTGCCAGCACTCAGGGTCAGAGGCTTGTCCACAAGGGCACATGGACAAACAGGTGAAGTGAAGAAATGGGCCTTTCTCCTGCACATGGAAGTAATTAGGCCATGTATACCCCACTGGTGGGGCTATACATAGACAGGAAGACAGCAGACACTTGGAGAGCAATGCGGCCCTACACCCCATGTTTTAAATGTATCATATAGCTAACCCTACTGTTCTCAATTCTCTGTCCAGGAATTCAAAAACACAGAAAGAAACATGTTACTCTATAGAGTAGTTAATAAAGCAACAGGCATTTTAAGAGACCAGAAGGCTGGAGAGATGGCTCGGTGGGTCAGGCACGTGCTCTGTAAGCAGAAAGACCAGAGTTTGGATCTCCAACCACACCACAATTTCGTTACATAAATGATTTACATATATAAATCACTATTTATGAAAATTACTTTATATGTGAAAAAAGCGTGAGGCAGGTGATATGGAGGTTGGCTCCAACAACCACAGCTAAGTCACTAACTCCCCTCTCCCTCCTTCAGCAAGGCCAAGTCTGGCCCTTCCTTTCTTCCTAAGCAAATCTCTCTCTTACTATGCAGCAGAGGCAGAAAGGGCACCAGACAGACGCCAAACCATATTCTTCCACTTTGTGCTTTAAATAAGATTTCTGTATTATCTGCCATGGTTACAAGCATGGACTTATTTTGCAGAATTAAAATCATCGGTATAATGAAAAAGGTCTCTCAAAGCCCAGAGAGCTGGGAGAAGGGCAGCCACGGTCGACCTAGGCCAAGCTGGACAGCTACGGCTTGTTTTCTGTTCCCAGCACCGGCAAGGACAGCAAGATGATATGTACACTCACAAACAATAAAGGAGCAGACAGGCTGAATACTACCCACCCTAGTCAGCTCTATATTCCAGTCCAAACGAACCACACAGAGCTGAGCAGTAAGCTTCAAGTCCTCTGTTGTCAGGGTTGGGTCAGACTGTCAGGTAGAACTTGAGAGGAAGTCGGCTGTGCTGCCATCCCTCCCCCTTACTCCCTAGGGAGCACTCAGCGCCCTTCCCTCGGAGCTTTGAGAGACCTTTTCTCCCTCTACTGATGATTTTAATTCCACAAAACAGCACAGGCACACAACAATGGAAGATAATGGGTGACGCTTGCCTTTAATCCCAGCGCCTGAGAGGCAGAGGCAGGCAGATCTCTTTAAGTTCTAGGCTGGCCTGGTCTACATAATGAGTTCCAGGACAACCAGGGCTATGTAGAGAGACCTTGACTCAAAATAAACAAAAATTTTAGATGAACAAGATAACCCAGAAGATGGAGCCCCAAAACTACTGTGTAGCAATGTACACAGAATGATCACTTTCTCCAGGACCACAGGCTTCCAAGCTGAACGAACCTGTAATAAGAGAGTTACGACACAAGGCGCCTCTTGCTGGGTATTTGAAAATCAAGCTAGACATGTTTTTGTAACTTCGGTCTGGGACCCGCCCTTCCAAACCACAGATTCTTTTGATGCCTTACACTCTATTTTCACCTTTTCCAAAACAACTTGTGAAAGTTCAAGTCTATAAAATTCTCGAGTTCCTGAATCAAAACAGCTGTGGCACTGACATGGGGTGCTCACCCAAGCTGGCCTAGTGGAGTGGCGCACACTTTTAATCCCAGCATTCAGCAGGCAGAGGCAGGTGGATCTCCCTTGAGTCTGATGATGCCACCCTGGTCTACAGAGTTACACAGTGAGGTCCACGACAGCCAGGGATACGCAGTGAGACCTTGTCTCAAAACAAAGCCACACACACACATGCACGGATACACACACATGTGCCCACACAGGCACAGGCACACACGCGCATGCACACACACACACACACACACACCTACCTCACTCATTCATTTTCCCACAGAAGAAAGTGTAGTATGAATAAGAAGAAATCCAAAAGTAAACAAAACTGAGCTGAGAATGTCACTGAGTAACCAGAGTCCCCTTGCTCCCTGCAGGACCCAGCAGTCTGAGAAGGTGACCTACGTTAACCCCACATCAGGAATACCCAACAGTGGCTCAACAGGCACAGGGCTCAACTGCAGAGATTCTCTTCCCCTTCCTCGACCTCCCAAGTTGTAGCGTCCTGAATTTCTCTGTGGTTGTGGTTCTCACACCCCACGTACAGTTCGGGCCAGACTCAGCTCCACCTAGTGGAACTGAAAAGCACCCCACAGCAGAGCTGTGGGTCTCCAGCTAGCACAGTTCCTGTCACTGATAAACAAGGAATCGGGGCCCCACTGGTACCCAAGATGGAAAATGAAGGTTGCAGGTGACTCTCCAAATTAGTGCTAAGAACAAAGGCAGGCAATGGAGACATCCTCTCAGGGGTGCGGCGGCCAGACACTCAGAGTAGTTGGAATTCTGAACCCAAAGCTCTCCAGAGTGTCCAGAGCACCCATAAACAGTTGCCTGCAGGTTCCAAACACAGGCCAGTTGCATCCCCAGACCTGACCGGAGGCTTGCCATTAGACTTAACCCTAAGCCCAGGAGATTTGGCCTCCCCTGAAGCAGAAGCAAAGACCACTGGAAGGTTTCTACAGGCAAAATGTGCGAGAACAAACCAGCGATCCTATGGCCAAAGACAAGACAAACCCTGGCACGGGGAAAGGAAAACGCTGTAAAAACACGGCTTAGTTTCGACTTGGTTATGGGACCATCGAGGACACTGAGAGAAGGAAGTAACTGGCCACTGGGCTTTTACTGGGGTAAAACCAAATTATGTTCTGGAACGGAAACCACAAAGGTAGATCAAAGCAAGAGGGAAGAAAAGTTCAAGACTGGGTGAGAGAGGGGGTGGGGTGGGGGCATCACCTGCACACTGAAGCAGAAACCATAGAGTTTCGATCGTGTGTTTGATGCTGGCTGACAAAACAAAGCTGTCTGGTGAAGGTCGTCACTGAGGGCACTGACTGGGAGCGCATTAGCGCTTTAAACTGCCCCATTTAAACTCGCTCTCCGGCAGCTTGGAAGGCCAATTCACCTGCTAGGCCTACACCAAGTTCCAAGACTCTGACTTCTCAAGTGCGCCTGTGTGAGCACGCTCGCATGCACAAAATGAATAAACGACTCAGTCAGTCATTAAAATCTGTCTATACAGACAGACTCATGTCTGTAGTCATGCAATCCACACACTGCTCCTCTTGGCCTAACCTCAAACTCTGCAAACAGCACATGCTGGAAACCCACAGGGCTTCCCTACCTCAGGCTAGACAATCCCTCATGAGAGGCTATCCTGAGCAGAGTGGAAGAGCCAGGGCACTCCTGGGTTTCACACGAGGCATGGTAGCTACACTCTCAACACATCTCCAGACACTGACAAATGTCCTCTGATGAGGCAAAAGACCGCCCTGAACTGAGAATCCTCACCATGAGCAGCGGTCTACAAGGGTAACCAAGAGGAAAATCCTAGTTCTAGCCGGGCGGTGGTGGCGCACGCCTTTAATCCCAGCACTTGGGAGACAGAGGCAGGCGGATTTCTGAGTTCGAGGCCAGCCTGGTCTACAGAGTGAGTTCCACGACAGCCGGGGCTACACAGAGAAACCCTGTCTCAAAAAACCAACAAAACAAAACAAAACAAAACCCTAGTTCTAGTATACAACAGACTCAAGCAAGTCAAGTTAAACTCCAGACCTCAGTCCCTGGAGACACTCGCCACTACCTGGAAAATGCCATGCTCTCCAAGGAGCACTGGCTGTGATTACTGTTTAGCCACTAAGCGCACTCTGGAAGTCTTCTCCATGCTGTACTTCTCTTTCACATATCTGTAAGGTTTATGCTAAAGCTCTTCTCATTTTGAAGAGGAATAAATTAAGAAAGTAAATAACTCACTCAATAGTGTCATATTTGGAACTCAGATGGCCTGACCACAGGGCCCAGGACCCCATGACCTTACCACAGTTTTGGGTTGTATCAAACCCACACGGTGGATGCTATCAGATATTCACTGCCCATTATGTAATCAATAACTACATGGGGGCTGGAGAGATGGCTCAGCGGTTAAGAGCACTGACTGCTCTTCCAGAGGTCCTGAGTTCAATTCCCAGCAACCACATGGTGGCTCACAACCATCTGTAACGGGATCCGATGCCTTCTTCGGGTATGTCTAAAGAGAGCAATGGTGTATTCATGCACATAAAATAAATAAATAAATCTTAAAAAAAAATAGCTACATAGATTTTTTATTTCCATTTTTGTAAATGTAAATAAAATCTACATTGGGTGTAAAGTAAATGGCATACCACTTTGGAACGCAGTCTGGCAGCTTCCTGAAAAGTTAAGCCAGAGTTCCCAACTAACTGACTCATTAGGTATCCACACACAGCTGAAGACATAAGCCAGTGCAGTCTGTACATCCAGCACTGGGGAGACTGAGGCAGGAGGACTGCCATGAACTGCACGCGTCTTAGCCACAAAGTAAGACCCTGTATCAAAAAAAGAAAAAAGGAAAAAAAAAAATCAAGGGGCTACCAAGAAGGCTCAGTGGGTGAAGACACGCACCACTGAGCCCAGCAATCAGGGTTTCACCAACAGGACTCACCCGTAAGATGTCTGCAGGTCGTCCTCTGACCTCCACACCACTGTGCCCATGCACACATACACACCCACATGCACGCACACAGTAAATGAGTAAATGTGGGAGAAAACCTAAACAGTGCACTTATGCAAACACACCTCCACCACTGTTCCCAGTGACATTAGCCCCGCTAGCTTCAACGTGGAAACAGTCCAAACGACTGGTTAATAAATGGATAAATATGGGGCCATCCGTGCTACAAAGAGAAACAACGTGGGGCCACGGAGGTGGCTCACTGAGGAAAAACACTTCTCTATAGCCAGGAGGACCTGAGTCAGAACTCCAGCACCAATACGACATACTGGGCAAAGCGTGAACCTGACAGCCTGGCGCAAGCTGGAGGAGACAGGCAGGTCCCAGGAGCTTGTTGTCCAGTGAGTACAGTCAAGGCGAGCTTTGGCTCTGCAGACCGTCTCAAGGCAGTAAGATGGAGTGAGAACCTAGATCTGGATCCCACGTGAGTGTGCGTGGGGTCAAGAGCCACATATTCACATGACGCACCACACACATACACCACACAAAAAGAAATAAAGAACTGATACATGCTACAACCCAGGGCAACCATAAAGACAGTACGTTCAGTAAGACATGCCACTCAGAGTCTGCATTTGATATAAAATGTGCAGAGCAGGTAAACCCAGGGGCACAGTCATTGGTAGTCACTGGGGGCTGGTGGGAGGGAGGTGCCATGGGGCAGGACCAATTTCTTTTGGGCTTCCTTTTGAGGGAGATGAAATATTCTAAAATGTTAGAGAGCAGCAGTAATTTGGCTACATGATTCTGTGAAAATAAACAATATAGAAGGCTTTTGGTGTTTTTGAGACAGGATCTCACTATACAGCTTTGGCTGGCCTGAAACTCATGATGTAAACCAGGCTGGCTTTGTATTTTATGGAAGTTTTAAAAGGTGTGAAAATATGATAAAAATGATATATAAGGGCTGGTGAGATGGCTCAGCAGGTAAGAGCACTGACTGCTCTTCTGAAATAAGTTCGCAGGGCGGTGGTGGCGCACGCCTTTAATCCCAGCACTTGGGCGGCAGAGGCAGGCGGATTTCTGAGTTCGAGGCCAGCCTGGTGTACAGAGTGAGGTCCAGGACAGCCAGGGCTAAACAGAGAAACCCTGTCTCAAAGAAAAAAACTAAAAAAAAAAAAGTCGTGAGTTCAAATCCCAGCAACCACATGTTGGCTCACAACCACCCATAAGGAAATCTGACACCCTCTTCTGGTGCATCTGAAGACAGCTACAGTGCACTTATTTATAATAATAAATAAATCTTTGGGCCTGAGGGAGCGGATCGACTGGAGTGAGCAGGGTTCCAGAGTGAGCAGAGGTCCTAAAGTCAATTCCCAACAACCACATGAAGACTTACAACTATCTGTACAGCTACAGTGTACTCATACACATAAAATAAATAAATAAATCTTAAAAAAAACTGATATATGAAAATTTAGATTCAGGGCTGGAGAGATGGCTCAAAGGTTAAGAGCACTGACTGCTCTTCCCAAGATCCTGAGTTCAATTCCCAGCAGCCACATGGTGGCTCACAACCATCTGTAATGGGATCTGATGCCCTCTTCTGGGGTGTCTGAAGACAGCAAACGTGTACTCACATACACAAAATAACTATTTTTTTTAAAAAAAAAATTAAGATTCAGTTTCTTAGTTATTTTAGCCAAAATCTGAGGGCTGGCAGACAGGCGCAGGTATGACTAACCACTGAGCTCCCAGTGCAGGCAGAGGTCACTTTCAACACCACAGAGTCCTACTCGACTCTCAGCCTTAGACAACAGAAGAACATCCGCACCCTGCGTCCTGACGGCTTTCCTGTCCAGCTCATCCTACTTTCTGACTCTGTACACCTACACTCAAAGCTTCTGCAGAAACCATCCCTCCATCACCGTTGCTCTCCAGTTTCCCTCCCCGACCACTTCTGACCCAAGTTCCCTCCTGTACAGCGAACTTCTCAGCAGTCTAAATGCTCCAAAAACTTCCCTAGCAGAGTCAAATGCCCCCTCTTCCTAGGTTTGCACCTCCACTTCAAAACAATCCCTCTGGGTTATAATTCAATGAGCCCCCATTCCCAGATCCTTGAGGTAAGAGATTCTGTCCCACCTTTGACAGTTCCCAGAACCTGCTAGGGTCCAGAAATGTCCATTAAACCAAATCCAATAAAAAGGTAAATTACAGGAACTTTCAAAACAATTTTTGATAAAATGCTCACTTTGGAATACCAGTCTAAGAAAATCAGGAAATGGGCTAGATAGTAAACCAGACGGTCCTACTATTCTACGGGAATGTGATAGTGACTGCCCTGAAATACTATTTATAGCAATCAGAAGTTCAAGGTTATCCTTGACTGTACTGCAAGTTCAAGGCAGGCATGGGCTACCTGAGACCCTGCCTCAAAATAACGGGAGAGAAGATGGAACACACGGCATGTGGTACTTCCTGCATCCTAGTAATCGGCGATGGAGGCATGAGCGTCCCAACTGTGCATCCTCGGGGTGGAGACGTAATTCTAAACTAAAACTAAAGCCCAGGAGGGAAGATATGAAATTGAGGGGTGTGGCAAGAAAAGCAGGGGCCTAATCAAACTCAGTGTTGAGGTTGACGTAGAACTCTATGGATGGCATCTGTAGGTTGCACCAGACCACTGGCTGGATCACCTTTCGGACATAGACATTTGTACTAAAAGCGTACTCTTACCAACACGGTCAGGCTGGATCTACGTGGCACCAGAAGGCAAGGCCACGTTATCTTAAGCATAAATTAACCGGAGAAAACAAATGCCAAGGCCTTCCAGTTTGCAAACTGAAGATTTTTTAGGCTTTTCAGATTCAAGGAACCCCATCTATTGAGTCACAATGCCCCGTGAGAGAGTTACACAGATGTTCCTATCTACAGGGGTCCCTAGGCAAATGAACTTTCCTGGCCTAATGACAAGAGACGACTGTTCAATGAAGTGCTGGTAAAAGGAAAAGCCATCTATATATGTATATATACATATATACGTGTGTGTATGTATGTATGTGTGCATACATATATATATATATAATAGATCCATGAATATTATATATTAGATTTATATAATATTAAATGTGCATGTACAATAAATGTTCATAATGGTGTACACCTGTAGCCCCACACTCACAAGCTGAGGCAGGAGGATCACAGGGAATTCGAGATCAGCCTGGCCAACATACTGAGTTCATACTGGCTAACAAGACCTGTCTAAACAACACCCCCTACTCCTCCTCCATTCAAAACAGATCCTCGCCAGGTGGTCGTCTAGTGGTTGTGGCATTACCCTGCTAAGCCCAGCAAAAAATGCATAAATAAATGGAAAAAAGATGGTATTTGACAGATCCATTTCAGGGAGGGCGATACAGGGAGGTACCCACACCATTTCTACACAGAATTCAAGGTGCCACCCGAGTGATCTGGTCCCTGCAGAAACAAAGGCCTGAGACCGCTCCCTGACAGATGTTCTATCTGTCCCCTTTCCGATCTGTATGGACCAAAACCCCAACGAAAACCCTAAATTGACCAAGCGGTGGTAGATTCAAAGTTAATAATTATATTGCAACTTCCATTCCAAAGGTTAAAAAACAAAACACCAATTTCACCATAGCTATCTGGTGTGATTGATTGGACCGGAGGACTCCAAGGGTAAGGGGTGTCATGGGAGTGACGTAGAGAGAGGCCAGGGAGAAGTGAGCAGCTCTTCACGCAAACTTTCCCTCTTGGCAGGAACTGTATGTAACCAGACAACAGCAGCGGTCAGTGCTAGCACCCAACCAAACGGAACAAAGTACAAAAGCTACCTTGTCCCCAGAATTAGTCTTAGGAGTGCCAGGACCATGGTAAGAACACAGTCTGTGATTGGCCAGCTGTAAGCAGAACCTTACACGGAAGGCCCCCACCGCCCCCGGGCTGCAGGACCATTTTCCAATCCTTTTCCTTAAAGAAGTGGATCTGGTTCCGACTAGCAACCAGCCCAGTCCCAAAGGCTCCACACTCCAAAATCAAGTTCCCTAACAAGATGATTGAAGGACTACAGGGAACAGCCCTCAGAGGCATCCACAGAAACAGAAAGGCAACTTCACTCTGTATTATGTTCTGCCTGTACCTTACGATCATCGCCAGTCCTGAGGCTTCTCTAGGAGACAAACGTATCTCTCCTGGCAGCTGATGGTTTTAACTAAGAAAACAAAGAACCTAAACAAAGCCAAAAAGCTAAAGGGCCTCATCCCTAGGAAGGAATATATGAAAGATCATAAAATGAACTCGCTCATTCACATATTATCTCCCAGATGATATATTCCCCCCAACCCGCCCTGTTAAGATACAGCAGCAGATAAGCTGATAAATAAATTGTAGTGTATACTTAAAGGGGAATATTATTCGGTCACAACGTGGATGAACCTTGAAAACATGACGGAACGTGAAAGACGCCACACATCCTTCAGCAATCAGCACACACGGGATGTGCAGAACAGGTAAAGCCACAGAGACACAATGCTGACTACTGGCTGTCAAGGGCTGGGGTTGGGGGTGGAGGAGGTGTGTGGGAGGGGTGGAAACAGGGAGTAACTGGTTAATAGGGACCATTCTTTGGGATGATTCAACTGTTTGGAAGTAGATAGCGGTGGTGGTTGCACAACGCGGAACGCCACAGTGATTCACTTTAGAACTGTTGATTTTGTTATGTGACTTTCAATTCACTTGAAAAATCTATCAAATTGCAGAGCTTGGGTGGCTGAAGGAGGAGGATCTTGAGTTCAAGCCCAGCCTGACCTACATTGCAAGATCCTGTCTCAAACAAAGCAAAACTCGATTATTTTCAGGCTTGGGGTTTGTTTCTTTGTTTCAGGAAGAGGATACTCAGGAGCAAAATAAGATATGTATGATACGTATGTGAAAGGGCTGCCCTTGAGCTCTAAGGGGAAAGGTAAGAATTCTGCTAACAATTCCTGCTCTTCAGCGTGACCTGAAGTGAAGTGCTAAGCTGTACAGGCTGTCCCTGGGCTGTCTGTGCCTGTGAGTGCTTTTCTGAAAAACAGACAATGATGGGAAGAAAGGAAAGAAACCAAAACGACAGAAGCTTTGCCAAATTTAACAGGGGAGGGGTGAGTCCCCCTACAGCACCCCACCCAATCTGGCACCAAGAGTAACGCTTCAATTAGGGTTTCGAAATGCCAGCCCAAGCTAGAATCAGCATAAGCGAGCTTCTCGTCCTGGACTAAGGAAGAGCAAGCCACCCAGCAAGAAAAGCTAGGGTGCTCCATTTGCTGCCGATATTGGCATGGGAACCACCCTTTGCTCAAAGGCCCTGAGCTGGCTCGGATCAGCACCAGTGACTTCTTCCCAGGACAGCTAGCCTAACAGCACGGCCTTCTCACAGCTCAGAAGTGCCCCTCCTCCTGAGGGGTTCCTACTTCATCCCTCCCATCTCCCAAGAACCTTACCTCCAACAACAGCCCACCAACGTGCTATGCCTTACAGCATTAAAAACGAGAGCCAGGATGCCCTCAGAACTTTTCCTTTGTCCAGCCTGAAATAAATAATCCTGCTGAGCCCTCCTCCCTCTGAGGCCAGCTCAGTAACCTGCGATCCTTGCACACATTGGTGTGCACAAAGTCTCTGGCTCCTGACTCGACTGCGGAGCAGAAATAAGGCCCACACCCGCCAGTGTGCACCGATATCCAGGAAGAGTCCTCCAGGGCACCTACCATACCTACCCTCTCAAAGGACCCTCGAGTCTCCTGGCACCATTGCCTTTGCCATCTTCTTGACATCCAACTCGTCACAGGTGTCCCTCAGCTAAACATCAACACTCCCCCTACACCCTGTCCGTGTTAGCCATGGGCTTCCCTCCCGAAAGCACTCCACTCTTTGCAAACAAACCTCTTTGAGACCCCCTTCAACCAGGCCTCGACCGCCCCAGACCCCCAAGCTAGCCCAGACGCCCTCCCCTTACCTGCGGGGGCTCAGCCCTCACTGACAGGGGGCTGGGCAGCGCCTGGAGGAGCAGGAGCGCCATGCCACCCAGGAACCTTCTCCTCTCCATCCCCTCCTGCTCCTGCTCCTCCGCCACGGCGCCGCCACCCCTCCTCCTCCCTCTCTTCTTCCCTCTGCTTCCTTCTTCCCTTCTTTTCCTGTTTCGCTCTGCCCTCCCGCTTCCGGCTCGGCTCCACCCCGCCCCAGGCCAAGGCCCTCCCAGATGCAGAGGAGGGTCTCCAGCTCCCGCGCCTCATTGGCGCCTACTTTTCGTCCATTGGTCAAGATAGCTGTGTGTCAAACACTAGTCCCGGCCACCCTCGTGCTAGGTGACTTGGCCAATGAAAAGTGGGAGGAAGCCGGGCCATCTTGAATGCTGCGGGATGTGTAAACGTGCGGAGCGCCCCGCCCCGCAGAGAGTGGCGGAAAAAGCAAGAGCTAGGGCCACGGCCACCCGGATGCATTGAAAAGGGTTACCGCGTTCGGCCATTTTGAGTGTGGCGGAAGTGTTATGTTCCCACAGTTAAGGAGAGGTAAAAGAAACAAAAAGTGGTGAGGTATGATTCTAAAGCATACTTCCAAAGAGTAAAACAATTGCAGTCTATAAACCTTCGGCGCTTTTTGTATTCAAGTACAAGACGCCCTATTATCAGGATCCCGTTTCCAAGCTCACTACCCAAAGAGCAGCTTAGAGTCATTTGAGTTCCCTATTAAATAGCACTTCTATAAGAGATCGTGCTTTGCCACCCCAAGTTTCAAGGACAAAACTCGTATGACCCTACTCAGAAGCAGCTCTGATACCCAGCAATCATTGCTTCATCCATGTTTTCTTCCGGCTAAATGAAAATGGCTTCCCTATGTCCCCTACCCTCTCAAATCCACATCCACACACACAGTACTAATCCACACAAACCCACACATCACTATGTAGCAGCTTCAATTTGAGAATACGTGTTCAACCGGGTGGGAGGATGTATCACTCTGTGGTAAATGGCTTGCATGGGCAAGGCCCGGAGTTCAGACCCCAATATGGGTCGTAAGGAACAGAGAACAGGAAGAGATACAGGGAGGAAGAGAGGGAAGAAGAAAGAAATAAAAGATTAGACTTCAATTAGCTACAGGATGTATTAGGTTAGTTTTGATGTAGGGTCTCCCCGTGTTGCCCAAACAAGCCAGGAACTATGTAACTCAAGCTGCCCTCAAAGTTGAGTTAGTAGTTCCCATACATAGCCCTCCTCCTGTTCCTTATAACTGCCTTTCAACATCCCACAGCCAATTCAAAGAAGGCAAGACGACAGTAAACGGATGAGGGGTTGGCAGAGGGTGGGGGTGTGGTTTTCTAGGAGGGCTAGTGAAGGATTAGTGACAACTGTACCACTTTGTGACTGGACTGAACGTTACTAAACCATACAATCTAAAGGGCCAAATTTGGCTAGGCTGGGGGTGCACAGCTGTAACCTCAGCACTCACCAGTCTGAAGTGAAATGATGAGAGTCCAGTATAGCCTGAGCTCCGTCAAAAAGAAAACATCAATATCATGGTGTCTGAGTTCCACTTTACTTTTCAAGTGGGTGTGGGGTTAAATCGCAGCTGGCATCTTGGCATGAGCAGTCCTTTAGGTCGACACAGCAGCATTCCAGCCTCAGGCTTCGCCTCAAACCTATAGGCAAGAGCCTTTCCACCTGTTTTCACAACATCTTCAGGTGACCCTGGTGTACATTTTTCCCCTTTGATGCAGGGCTGGAATGTGCTATGTAGAACAGGATAGACTCAAACTCATGAAGATCCACCTGCCTCTGCTTCCCAAGTACTGGAATTAAAGGCACGCCCCACTGGCCCAGTATACATGTCTAAAAGTCACAGTTGCAGGATAGGGGAGGCATGTTAAAAGTCTACATGTCACATGTACAGTGTCTGTCACATATTCTAGTTTTTGTTTTTTTCTGGTTTTTCGAGACAGGGTTTCTCTGTGTAGCCCTGGCTGTCCTGGAACTCACTCTGTAGATCAGGCTGGCCTCAAACTCAGAAATCCACCTGCCTCTGCCTCCCAAGTGCTGGGATTAAAGACATGCGCCACCACAGCCCGGCTCTAGTTTTTCTTTTTATAACCCATTAAGAAATGTAAAAATAATTTTTGTTCCTAAGTGTACAAAAAGAAAAAAGCCACCCAGAGAGCAGTGAATTTGACTGCTAGGGCTCACCAATTCCAGCCCTAAGGCAATACATATCCCACTCTGGTAGGCCTGTGGAGCACCAGCAACCAGCACTCTGGTAGGCCTGTGGACTCTTCTCCATTCTTTTCTTTCTTTCTTTTTTTTTTTTAAGTATAGAATAGAGTTTATTTAGGGCATGGGGAGGGGAGTTAAGAGGGTAGCAGAGGCCGAGAAAGGCAGAGAGAAGGAGAGAGTAGAGAAGTAGGGGCCGGCCATGACCAAGTGGAAAGACAGGGAAGGGAATGGGGAGAGGGGAGAACAAGGGGGCAAGAGGGATAAGGTAGAGAAGCAGGAGTAAGAGCTCTTCTCCATCCTTAAGGAAATCAGACAGGCCCCTTACAGTTGTGATATCCTCACGTACGGCAAGGCCACACTTTGTCCGTAGACCCTGCTTTCCATGGAAAGTTAGTAGCTTAGCTTGCAGACAGTGCTTCATGTTCTTTCAAATCGTTTATTCAATTCATAATGGCACGTTTGAACAGAATCAGCAATCTTGGCAGACAAGACACATATACACACTGCCCCCAGGCAAGACAGTCCCCCAGAGGCTCAGGAATGAGAGGGTACTGAAGCGGCCTTCTGTGCCTCCTTGGGCTGTTGGCCCTGGTGGAGGTGTCCAAGTGACGCTCCCCATCCCACCAGCACTCAGCAGTCTTTGGTGTGTGACCTAATAGGCTGAGGAGGGAGGCCGGCAGGAAATCATCCCACTGAAATGCATGGCGGGTGCCTTCACTCGCAGTGAGGGACTTGGCTTGTAAAACAGAGGAGGCAACGACAGGAGAGATCTCTCAGCTAAAGGCCCCAGAAGTAGATTTGGACATGATTTTAAGACAGAAGAGTCATTTTTCAAAGGGGCAGAACTTGGTGCCCTGCATGACTTCGGTTTGTCCCTACACTTTTATTTTCCTTGGTTTTTCCAGACAGGGTTTCTCTGTGTAGCCCTGGCTTTCCTGGAACTCACTCTGTAGACCAGGCTGGCCTCGAACTCAGAGATCCACCTGCCTCTGCCCACCGTACAGGATTAAAGGTGCATGCTGCCCTGCAGCCCCTTACATACTTTTAAGGCTGTGGTCCTGGTAGATTCTCACTCAGATGTGCCTAAGTCCTCTCTAGTATGAGACCCAATGAATGGGCCAAGGAAAGGAACTATTTGTCCATGGTCTTTGTTTTTTGAGGTTTTGTTTTGTTTGTTTGTTTGTTCTTTTTTAGTACAAATAACTCCAAGGGTCTGAAAAACTCAAATCTAGCAGCATCCCCAATGAGATAGACCAATCAGGGCATAATGGGGAAGAGTAGAGATGAGTCCCAAGAAGGTTCACATTGCTCCTCCTCCTCTTTCTGAATAGGGAGCTGGAGAGATGGCTCAGCAGTTGAGAGCAGTGGATGCTCTTCCAGAGGAAGAGCACTCCAGTTTCAGAGGATCTGACATGCTCTCTGGCCTCTGAGGGCACTACATGCAGAGACATACGTGAAGGCAAAACACCCACCCATAAAACTTAAAAAATGATAAAAATCTTTTTTAAGAATCACACAGTTAGCCAGGCAGTGGTGGTGTATGCCTTCAATCCCAGTACTTGGGAGGCAGAGGCAGGCGGAATTCTGAGTTCGAGGCCCGCCTGGTCTACAGAGTGAGTTCTAGGATAGCCAGGGCTATACAGAGAAACCCTGTCTCAAAAAAAAAACAAAACGCCGGGCGGTGGTGGCGCACGCCTTTAATCCCAGCACTTGGGAGGCAGAGGCAGGCGGATTTCTGAGTTCGAGGCCAGCCTGGTCTACAGAGTGAGTTCCAGGACAGCCAAGGCTACACAGAGAAACCCTGTCTCAAAAATACCAAAAAAAAAATAATAATAATAATAATAATAATAATAAAAGAATCACACAGGTAAATGGTTTCCCTTGCTTAGGGAGAAGAATGCAGGAGGAGAGGAAGGGATTAGTGTATCTTCTGTCCTGACTGGACAAGAATCACACACTTTCTAATTATTCTATACTGTGTGAGCATCTCCCAGACACCAGCAACCTCATCTGAGAAAGCCTCAGCTTTGGGTCCCAAGGGTCAGGGGTCAAGGTCAAAGTAGACAGAATACCTTGTCTTTGTTTCCTCCCTCAATTTTTTGAGTCAGTCTCTAACTCAGGCTATCCTGGAATTCCCTGTGTAGCTAAGGCTAACTTTTGAACTTTGGGGGGTGCATGTGGGGTTGTTTATTTGTTTTGGTGGGGGGGTTGTTTGTTTTTTTTTAATTTTTTTTTTTTTTTGAGACAAGATTTCTCTGTGTAGCCCTAGCTATCCTGGAATTAGCTCTGTAGACCAGGCTGACCTCAAACTCAAAGCTCAGCCTGCCTCTGCCTCCTGAATCTAAAGATGTGTGCCACCACGACCTGTCAACTTTGAACTTCTAATCCTCCTGCCTCCACCTCTTAAGTATAGGGATCACAAGCATATAAAACTATGCCTGAATCATATGGTACAAAGAATTGAATCCGGAGCTTTGTGAATGCTAGGCAAACACTCCCAACCAAGGTACACCCCCAACCACCTTGATCCCCTTTTGAATTTTTCCCTCTGGAGTCCAATAAATTAGGTACCTATAAGTAGCAGAAGTAGTACAAAAAGCAGTGGCGCACACCTTTAATCCCAGCACTTGGGAGGCAGAGGCAGGCGGATTTCTGAATTCAAGACCAGCCTGGTCTACAGAGTGAGTTCCAGGACAGCCAGGGCTACACAGAGAAACCCTGTCTCGAAAAAACAAACAAACAAACAAAAAGCAGGAACCATCTCCCCGCCCAAATAGAAGCTACTCTATTTCCCCATCTAGCCTGGCTTTCAGACCTTATTGCAAAGAGGAATGTAGACACAGGTATGCACAGCTGCCAGGGAAAGGTGGTCCACACGGCGTACGCAACGGTCCCTGTAGGCACGGAGCACTCAGAGACCCTTATTAAAGTAGACGAAGAGGACCTGTTCTCCATACTTGGCCTTGATGGTGTCCCGTAGCTCGGGCTCTAGATAGGAAACTGGTAATTCGCTGAAAAGAAAACCAGAAGTGGGTTATGAGGATGCTACTAAGACAATCAACAATTTACCCTGAGAACAAAAGCCCACCCATATGTCACCTCTAAGAAGTCCATCCTTGTTAGCATGACCTGTCAACTTGACATGGCCTAGAGTCACCCAAAAAGAGAGTCTCAACTGAGTAACTGTTTTTATCAAGGTGATCTGTAGGCACGTCTGTGAGGAATTGTCCTGGTTAGTGGCTGATGTGGGAATACCCAGGCAGGGCGGCACCATTCCCTAGGCAGGCGGCCTTGGGCTCTCTGAGAAAGCTAAGTATGAGCCTGTGTGAACAAGTCACCAAGCACCATGCCTCTATGGCTTCTGCCTCAAGCTCCAGTTTGAGTTCCTGCCTTGCTGCCCTGCCCTGCCCGACCCTGCCCTGCCATGCTCTGCCATAGATGTACTAGCCAAATAAATCCTTCCTCCCCTAGGGAACTGAATCCTTGAAAGATTTCACACAGTCCTACAGGATGAGATGGAGTCTGCTTAGAGGTCCTTGGCCCTCTAAACTCTGCTGTCACTTCAGGACCCTTGAGGGGCTGCTGCATTTTTGTCCCTCTTTCCAATTTAGCCACATTGAATAAAGTCTCTTCTACTTTCCACAAACAAAACAAGAACAACAAAAACGGGGCTGGAGAGATGGCTTCCAGAGCACGCTAATCCAAGTCCCAGCAGCCATGTCAGGCAGCTCAAACCCGCCCTTGCCTCCAGCTTCAAGGGATCCAAGGCCCTCTGCTGGCTGCTGCAAACACCAGCACACAGAGACACATAATGGATAAAACAAGTCCTTCTTTCCCCAGGTAGCTCTTAGTCACAGTGTTTGCCCTAGCAGTAGAATGAAACTAGGAGAGACCATTCTAATATTTGAAAATATCACCCATTCTGTGTGTGTGCATGCATGTGTATGTATGTGCACATGTGCGTGGAGGCCAGAGATTAACATCAGGTGCCTTTCTCAGTTGTCGGCCATTTTATTTTGGGGGAAGGGGGGACACAGTCTCTTACTGAACCTGGAACTCACCCATGCCGCTAGGCTGGGCCAGTCAATGAGTTTCAGTTCCCATGCATCCCTAACTCTGGGGTTAGAGGCACACCCTACTACATCCAGCCTATTTACGTGGATTCTGAGTGATCTAACTTAGATTCTAGGGTTTGCATGGCAAGTACTTTACCAACTGAGCCATCTCCCAGGCCTTTTCTTAAGTTTTTTGAGACAGGGTTGTTTAAAAAACAAACAAACAAACAAACAAACAAACAGTTTTTAACTGCCTCTGTTTGCTAGGGTCCATCCATATACCCCAGGCTAGCCTTAAACTCTTATTTTTTTTTTTTTTAGATTTATTTATTTATTATGTATACAGCATTCTGCCTGCGTGTATGCCTGCAGGCCAGAAGAGGGCATCAGATCTCATTACAGATGGGTGTGAGCCACCATGTGGTTGCTGGGGATTGAACTCAAGACCTCTGGAAGAGCAGCCAGTGTTCTCAACCTCCGAGCCATCTCGCCAGCCCCTAGCCTTGAACTCTTGGTCCTCCTACTTCAACCCCATGCCTCACCCCCAGTGTGGGATTAAAAGTTCAGTTCCTGGTCTTTACAGCCAAAATTATTATTGGTCTCTGTCAGAATAAACGTCACGTTTGACCTCTGCCTCATCTACCTGGATGGACTACAGAGTTAGCTTTAACATCTGTCTTCTCTACCAGTCTATAAGCATAGAGCTCAGGACTCGGGAGGTGACTGCCAGATGGCCATGATCCCACACAGAGGGTCACAGACAGCTACACCTGTCTTAGGACCAGCCTCCAGCTGACCCCAGGCTGACAGTCCTGCTCCTCATCTCTTCTCCCACCCTCCCTTCCAGGAAACACAAAGGAAGGAAGCAGAAGTACAAGCCCACGCAAAGACCCACATACAAGCCAGAGTGAGCAAAATAAATGCCTTATTCAACTTTTAAGGCCAGATCCAGGCAGAAGTGGCCTTGCTAACATTAAGCCGGCAGGACAAGACGCCTCCTGTTGTCCCCCACCATGTCTTTAAGGCATTGCTGAGAACAACCCTTCTTCCTGGCTTCACCCCCAGTCCCTCAGAGTCCTGGCTGGTGTGCCATCCGCCCAGAGTCAGAAGGCCAGAATTTAGGCAGATCTACTTTCCTGCCCATCCTTCCCTCTCAGCAGTCACTCGGGAGCAGCAGCAGAGTGTTTGATAAAACTAAGCAGGAGACAAATGGCCGATACCATTCCTGAGGGAAGAGTCCACAGGCCACTGGCACCATGAAGAGGAGGCTGCAAGAAAGGAGAGGAGTGTTAGGGACATGTCCCAGAGGCCTGGCCACACCCTCTGTCCCCAAGCTTACACTCCTGACATGCCTTCCCTCCAGCCCTTCTCTACTCCCTGTTTTGAGACAGGGTCATCGTGTAGATCAGGGGCAGGAGCTGGCTGAAGTGGATCCTGAACTACTGATCCTCCTGCTCTTGCCTCTGTTGGGAAGACAAAGCTGTGTGCCACCACCCTGGTTGGGAATTGAACTCAGGGTCAGGTGCGGACTAGCCAAGCACTCTGCCAGGGAGCTATCATCCAGACAATTTATCCTGACTTGGTGATAGACATCTGTGTCCTTCCCCCCAACACTCCAACCTCCACTTCACACCTGCAGTCAAGTGGGGAAAGAGAATAATGATGTAACTAAGGAGATGGAACTAAATAACTGATGTAACTAAGGAGAGTAAACTGCACACTGCGAGGTCACAGGCGCCTGCGCCAGCCACCCAGCCACGCAGGGAAAGGAACGATCACCAACAGGGTGCAATCAATGACACCCGGGTCAGCAGCAAGCCGCTAAGAACACAGTGTGCCATTTGTTCTGTCTGTGAGGCTGAGATGCTGACAGTTCCAACCAACCTCTGCCTCCTCATTCTTACTTCCTCTCTAAACCCTCTCTGGACCTGAGGAAGAGGGGGCCCTGGGAAGAGCCCCGGCTCACACATCTGGGTGTTGCAGCCAGCAGAGAGCCCACGCCATCAAGAGGACATACTCACAAGCAACCACACAGCAAGACCTGCAGCGGAGCGTGCAGCACTTTCACCTTCTGCTCACAGAAAAGGAAAAAAAAAAAAACAGAGAAAGCAGCCCATGAGGGACTCAGAAGGGCAGAGCGCACCCTATGCCTACCCTACCAGAAGAAGCTAGAGGCTGGGACCTGCCGCCCCGAGGAGAAAGGTGTTCTCCTGGCTCTCTGCAGACAAGGTCAGGAAGCCTGTTCTCACATATGAAATAGAGGCCGGTAAAGGCTGGCACTGGCTCTGCTTGAGTAAGATGGGGTGGTGGCTACCGGGAAGGACGGGAGGGCCAGTTTCTGGGGCGTAGCAAGGAGAGTGACCTACCTTCATCAGGGGTAGTCTCTCCAGCCTCTCCATGATGACTGGCAACAGGACTGCAAGAGACAAGCGGCTGAGAGGGAAGACATACTCCCCAAGCCCACGACTGCAGGCAGACCACAGCCCGAGGGAGGAGGGGCTGCAGGCAACCACAGCCCGAGGGAGGAGGGGCTGCAGGCAGATCACAGCCCGAGGGAGGGGGCTGCTATCTCCCCAAGACTCTCCAGAAAATACTTGCCATTGGGAGAAAAACAGAGACTGCACAGGCACCACTACACAGACTCTCCCCCAAGTCCCAGAGAAAGAACACTTCCCGAAAATGTGCTCACCAACAAAAGGCAGACACACACCCCTGGACCCGAAGCACCCTTCTCAAAATGAAAACTGCTCTGCAGGCTCACGCAAACGCATTCGTATCTGACTCTGCAATACGCCCCTGCTGGGATCCACGGTGGTCCATTGCCTCTGCCACTGTCTCCCAGATACCTCCCACTATTGCTCAGTATTATTAGCTAAATGAAGTTAACTTGCTCCCCCAAATCAGATGACCTGATAGAAATCGGAAGAACATGTGTGGGTCCCCTGGGCTGTCAGCACTCACAGAGAGCTTGAGAAGATATGGTACCTCTCACTTGAAAGCTGAAGTGACCAAGGCCTCGACTAGGTATTCAAGGGTCCCCCCCAACATACGAGGTGTTCCCCATCTTACTCATGCCAGGGGCTGCCATGGTGATCCGAGAAATAACCACTTGTGTGATGCCCACAGCCGCAGCTCTCTGGGGGCAGAGAAGAGCTGTCAGGGGTCACTTACCCAGTGTGCATGGGCTGCACTACACAGGTGAAGGGGGAGTATGGCCAAGTCTGAGCAGGTACAGGGATAGATGGACCCTCCAGGAGCCAAATGTTCTTACCCAACCCGCCCACCTGAAATGATTTGGGAAGTCTGTCTGAACAAATAAACGGGGGTGAGGATGGGAGGGTGCCAAACCTGTAATGGCACCCAGGGCATGTGTGAGGCCATCTAGGAGGGACAGGGTCTGAGGGGGAAGTCTCCTCTACTTACCTGAGAATGGCCAAGCTCATTTTGGTTCCTGTCCTTCACACAGATGCCCTGGATGAGTTCCCTAAACAACAGAAGTTTCTAGACATTAGGAAGTAGGTGCAAGGAAGCTGCCTGGCAGGTGACACCAGCTCCAAGGACTGATGCAGGGGGAAGCCCCCTCCTGCAGCCTGGCCCTTCGCTCTACCTTCTTCATCCCAGTGGATGGTATCTCAGAAGTGATCCTGAGCAGAGGCCAAGAAAGCCAGCCCTGGATCCACACTGCTTCAGCGGACTCCCAAAGCTGTAGGTTTATGTTTAGGTTTATTGAGAATGGTCCTTAACTCTTCTAAACCTCAGTTTTCCTCATGTGGAGAATGGGGATAATTCTGACACCTACTTCATGGAACCTAATGAGAATTAAATGTGCTAACGGCCAAGTTCTGAGACCAGTGCCTGACTTGGTATGCATTCCCCAAACAGTAGCTATTCTGTTTAGACAAGCTCTTGGCGTCCCTCAGTTGGAGACCAGGTAGATAGCCACACTCATTCATCTGGGAAGCTAGGCAGAGCAAGCAGTGGAGTGGAGTGGAGAGATGTCTATTCACGGCACTCTGCACTCTTGCTACAGGGGCTGCTGTGGCGAGCCTACATCTGCCAACAAAATGTGCCTGTAGTTACAGACAACGGTGGCAATGGTGGCATCTAAGATACCCAGCCCTCTTATGACACCTGCATTCTAGAAAAATACACAAAGGAAAAGGAAGACAACTGAAACTGGGCTGAGGACGGCGCTCAGTAGTCACCCTGGCTAGTGCGCTTGACGAGCCTCCAGGCCCAATACCTAGCACGCGAAGAGAAAAAGTAAAACAGGTATAAGAAGAAAAAAAGCCATTTCTGGAAGTGCAGAACTATAACCCAGCACTCCAGGGGCAGAGGCAGATCAGTGCAAGCTCTAGGCCAGCCAGGTCCACACAGTGAGACACAGACCGGAGGCTAGGAGCACACACTGCTCTTACAGAAGAGCTCAGTTCAGTTCCCAACACCCACATCAGTTTCACAACTGCCTATAACTTCAGCTCCGTGGAGATCCACTGAGTCCAGTCTCTGTGGGCACCTGCACTCACATACACACACATACACATGATTAAAAATAAAATCTTTTGCCAGACAGTAGTGGCGCACACCTTTATTCCTAGAACTCAGAAGGCAGAAGCAAGTGATTCTCTGTAAATTCAAGGCCAGATTGGTCTATATAGTAAACTTCCAGCCAAGGATACAAAGTAAGTCTCTCTCTGTCTCTAAAAGAGAAAAAAAAAAAAAAGACTCTAAAAAGAAGACAAGAAGCAAAACCTGTGAGATACAACCGGCTTCTGCACCACCTTTTCTGAAAAGCTCAGTCGGGCTCTGGAGGACATCTGCCCCCTCCCCTCGCTTCTCAGAGCAACTGGATACTGTGCTAGCTAGCGTTAGATGCTCAGTTCTGCCAATTTCCGCCAGTAAGCTATTCTGAGAGTTTGGGAAGTAGGCAGAGTCTACAGCTCTAACAGGATCTAAGCTTTAGGGATAGACCACTTACCTAGCATGCACAAGGCACTGAGTTCAATCCCCAGCATGAACAAGAAAAAAATGACTAGTCCACAGGTCCATGTTTAACCACCCCACCCAACACCCAATACACTAGATTTGAATCACCCACTATTCTTTAAATCACCCACTATTCTTTGGGTCCTTACAGAGGAAGGGTCCTTGAGGCCCTTTCAAAAGCTGGGCCCACTGGTCTTCTCGGTACTGCCCAGTCCCAGGAAGCTGGTGGCTCACCGCCTTGGCCTCCTTCCCATCCCTGCTAACCCTGTAATGGAGATGGAGAACAAGGCTTCCTGTACTCACTGCTGTCGCATCATTGGGATATTGACACAGTTAGCGGCAGCCACAGCAGCAAAAGGCACCCATCGGCCCACCAAGGGTGGAGCTCTCTGTTGAAGGCAGGGAACAATGGAAGTTATTGGAGCTCACATGAAGATGGGTAGAAAGGCTCCGGATTATCCAGGAAGAGAGGCAATTAAACGCTGCCAGTGACATAGGTCCAGACATCCACTCTGGAATCCTCAAACTCCTGTGAGCCGAGAAAGCTGTTTTCTCTGGAACTCTGCTGCCCTCTGGTGGCCCCTGTGACCACAGCTCCCCAGCTGTACTTACCTTTGTCCACATGTTCATCCCCACTGCAGTGGCCACGGCAGTGGTAGTAGCTGTGAAGTAGGAGAGGGCCATCTGCCTAGTGAAAGAGAAATGCCACATGGATGAACGTGGAGGTGTTGGGAGTGGTGTCACAGTGGCTCAGGCAAGGCCAGGGGCTTTAGTGAGAAACTCGGGTAATTGGACTTCAGGGCTCATTGTGAACCTGTCTCTAGAACCGTCTCACACATTCATTCCCCATCACTCAGTGCCTAGCACTCTTGGTCCTGTTTCAGTGCATTAAACACCACACTTTTTTCTGTGTCAGAACCAATGTACATTGCTGCTCCGTGTTTAAAGAACCCTCCTGGCCTCCTACATGTTTGAATCCTTATGTTGGCTAGTTTTATCTCAACTTGACACAAGCTAAAGCCATCTAAGGAGGGACCCTCAACTAAGGAAATACTTCCAGGTCAGGTTGTAGGGAAGCCTTTAGGGCACTTTCTTAATTAGTGATTGATGGGAGGACGACCCAGCCCATGTGGGTGCTGCCATTCCTGCACTTGTGGTCCTGGGTTCTATAAGAAAGCACTCTGAGCAAACCAGAGGGAGCAGGCCAGTAAGCAGCACCCCTCCACGGCCTCTGCATCAGCTCCTGTCTATAGCCCTGCTGAGTTCCCACCCTCCCTGCTGTTGGTGATGAACTGTGATATGGAACTGTGAGTGAAGTAAACCCTTGCCTCCCCAAGTTGCTTTTCGTGGTGGTGTCACCACAGCAATAGTAACCCTAGCTAAGACAACACTGATCTTTCAGAACCCAGCTGGATGCCATCTCTGCAGAAGGGACTTCCCAAGGGGACAGTCTGAACAGAGCTCCACTGCTGTCCTGTCCCACCACTCATCTCCCTGACAACAGCAACAGCAGCCAGGGTCACTGCAGATTCTTCCATGTGTTTGGTTTGGTTTGGTTATTGAGCAAGATCTCAACATGTAGGCTGGCCTTGAACTCACAGAGATCTGCCTGCCAGCCTGTTAGAAGACCTTTAAATAGAGGCTGCTATGTCTTACTCATCAGGGCCTCTCAAGCCTCTAGAACCTTGCCTGGCACATAATTAACACTCAGCAAACTTCTAGGACTACATAGATGGCTCAGTGGTTAAGAACACCCAGATTCAATTCCCAGCTCCCACACCCAATGACTCTAAACACCTACAACTTCAACTGGAGGGAATCTAACTCCTTCTTCTGGCTTCTGCACACACATGTGGCGATCAGTAACAAAACACACACACACAAACAAAACTAAATCTTGAGGCATGAGAGGTGGTTCAGTGGTTAGGAGAATTGTTTTAGTTTTGGTTTTAAGACAGGGTCTCACTACATAGCCCAGGCTGGACTGAAACTTACAGAGATCCCCTGCCTTTGCCTCCTGAGAGCTGAGATTAAAAGTGTGAACCACCATGCCCAGCTTGGGTTTTGTTTTTTATTTTTAAATTATGTGTATGTACATGTGTGCATGCATGTACGGAGAGGTCAGATACCCCTGGAGCTGGACTACTAGATCTAGGCGCTAGGAGCTGGACTTAGAAACTCTGGAAATGCAGAGCATGCTCTTAACTGCTGAGCCATCTCTAGAGCTCAAGAGCACTGGCTGCCCCTGCAGAGGACCCAGGCTGTGTTCCCAGCACCCACATGGTGGCTCACATCCATCCATAACTCCAGTTCCAGGGGATCCAACGCCCTCTTCTGATTTCTGCAGGCACCAGGTACTCATGAAGTACACAAAGAATAACACAAAACAAATAAATCTAAAAAGTAAAAATAAATTTTTTTAAAGTCTTTTTTTTTTTAAAGATTTATTTATTTATTATATGTGAGTACACTGTAGCTGTCTTCAGACACACCAGAAGAGGGCGTCAGATCTCATTAAGGAGGGTTGTGAGCCACCATGTGGTTGCTAGGATTTGAACTCAGGACGTTCAGAAGAGCAGTCAGTGCTCTTAACCGCTGAGCCATCTCTCCAGCCCCAAATTTTTTCTTTTAAAAAGAAAAAAATATATCAGTCAAATGAATGGATATTTGAAAATGGTCTGGGGAAAAGACATTCTCAGTTGGTCTTAATATTTCAAACACTGAGAGGATAGCCTGGCCACCTGCCCAGATTGTCCCCACTCAGAAAGAAAAGACAGGCTGGTGAGATGGCTCAGCGGGCAGGAGCACCATTTGCTCTTCCAAAGGTCATGAGTTCAAATCCCAGCAACCACATGGTGGCTCACAACCACCCATAAAGAAATCTGGTGCCCTCTTCTGGTGCGTCTGAAGACAGTTACAGTGTACTCATTTATAATAATAAATAAATCTTTAAAAAAAAAGAAAGAAAGAAAGAAAGAAAGAAATTAAGAAAGAAAGAAAGAAAGAAAGAAAGAAAGAAAGAAAGA
>NW_022196904.1:177796376-177796835 GCF_008632895.1 Mastomys coucha | reverse complement strand
GAAAGAAAGAAAGAAAGAAAGAAATTAAGAAAGAAAGAAAGAAAGAAAGAAAGAAAGAAAGAAAGAAAGAAAGAAAAGACAGTCCACGAGCGAAAGGGCTACTCCGGGAGGCAGAGGGCAGCAGCTCTCCTACCTGACTGACGTTGGGGAAGCTGCATTCCTGTTGGTGTAGTTGACCAAGGCATTAAAGGACTGGTTCACCCACTGCCAGAAGATTACCGCAGGCATTGTCCTACAAGCAAGGGAGACAGGAGAGAGAAAGAGAGGCCTGGGTTGGCACCATGGCATCTGCAGCTCCCTAAGACGTTCCCATTCTTTTTTATGCCCCCTGAGCTTCTGGATGGGATGAGCCCGCCCCTGGAACACCCTCTTCCTCTCACAGAATCCTGCTCTGGTGTGCTACTTTTCTTTCTTTTTTAATTATTTATATATGTATATGAGTACACTGTAGCTGTCTTC
>NW_022196904.1:177790340-177795340 GCF_008632895.1 Mastomys coucha | reverse complement strand
TTTTTTTTCTGAGACTGGGTTCCTATGTTTAGCCCTGACTGTCCTAGAACTCACTCTGTAGACCAGGCTGGCCTCAAATTCACAGAGATCTTTCCTGCCTCTGCCTCCAAGTGCTGGGATTAAGAAGTACACCACCTGGCAAAAGGGTTTTTTTGGTTTTGGTTTTGGGTTTTTGTTTGTTTGTTTGTTTGTTTGTTTTTCGAGACAGGGTTTCTCTCTGTAGCCCCGGCTATCCTGGAACTCACTCTGTAGACCAGGCTGGCCTCGAACTCGGAAATCCGCCTGCCTCTTGCCTCCCAAGTGCTAGGATTAAAGGCGTGCGCCACCACCGCCCTGCTGGTTTTGGTTTTTTAAAAAAAGAAGACTTATTTGGGGGCTGGAGAGATGGCTCAGTGGTTAAGAGAACTGACTGCTTTTCCACAGATCCTGAGTTCAAATCCCAGCAACTACACAGTGGCTCACAACTATCTGTAATGGGATCCAATGCCCTCTTCTGGTGTGTCTGAAGACAGCTACAGTGTATTTACATATAATAATAAATCTTTGGGGCTGGAGCGAGTGGGGCCCAAGCAAGCAGAGCCAGAGCAAGCAGAGGTCCTGAGTTCAATTCCCAGCAACCACATGATGGCTCACAACCATCTGTATAGCTACAGTGTACTCATGTGTGTATATATATACACATACAAAGTAAATAAATAAATCTTTAAAAACAAAAGACTTATTCGGGCTGGAGAGATGGCTCAGCGGTTCAAAGTATTGACTGCTCTTCCGATGGTCCTAAGTTCAAATCCCAGCAATCACATGGTGGCTGACAAACATCTGTAATGGGATCTGATGCCCTCTTCTGGTGTGTCTAAAGACAGTAAGAGTGTACTCACATACATACAATATTTTTTTTTAAAAAAAGTGGATCTTCCCACTTCAAATTATTAAAAAAAAAAAAAGAAAGAAAAGACTTCAAGTACTATAGAGGTAGAGGCAGATTGAGTCTCTGTGAGTTCAAAGTTAGCCTAATCTACATAGAGGTCAGCCAGGGTTATATAGTGAGACTCTCAAAACAGCAAGATTAGTAATAATAATAGTAAGTAATAGTATAGCACTCCTCCGGACAGCCAGCCGACTGAGCACTCCAGGTCTGCCTGAGTCACCTCCAGGCCCCTGAAGTTCTGAGTGAGGTCACTTAGCCTCCAGAGTCCTGTCTAGCAAAGGGAGATGACAGAGCGAGCGCATGTGCGTAGGGCTGAGAGAGGGAAAGGCCATTCACAGAAGGAACTTAGCACAGCGCCCAGTACCCGGTAAGTGACTGATGAAAAGGACTGTTAGTACAGCTTGGCCCCTCCTCCATCCTGGACTCACCTGTAGAACTGGAGCATGAAGCCAGTGATGATCATGCCACCAGGGACCTGAAAGGACATCCGCCCGATGACATTCATCTTCTCCCCAGTGTCAGGGTGGAAGGCGGAGTCATAAAGCTTCTTAGCATACAGCAGCTGCTCCACCTGAGTGCCAGGCGGCACAAGTCCCATCCTGCCACCCAAGGACAACATCAGTGACCCCTTGACCTGATCCCAGCCTCCTGTCTCTCTGCTCTTCTCCAGCTTCTCCCTCCCCTAGAGAGCCCAGCAATGTTATGCAGGTTCCTCCAGCCCCTCCCACCCACCCCCTGCCCCCCACTCACCTGCTCCTCTCCACCACCACCTTGGCCCAGTCCAGCTCCTGCTCAGATGCAAAGACAGTGCGAGGATCCGTGATATTGAAAAAGTGCTTCACACGTCCGAGGAAAGAGCACTGGTCCCAGCGGGGAGCGTCAATGTTAAAGCCAGACAGATCAGCCTCCATATTGTTCAAATACAGACTACAGACTTAAGGAAGAAACAAAGAATGAGAGTCCGTCCCTTAACCTTAGAGGCCCTGGCAGTCAGGGACCCTAAGCATCCCCTGTGATGATCTAGGGGCCTGTGTTGGTTGGTATAAGCTCAGCCTAGGGAGTGGCCCGGTTAGAAGGTATGGCCCTGTTAGAGTAGGTGTGGGCTATAAGACCCTCATCCTAGCTGTGTGGAAGCCAGTATTTTGCTAGCAGCCTTCAGATGAAGATGTAGAACTCTCAGCTCCTCCTGCACCCTGCCTGCCTTGATAATGGACTGAACCTCTGAAACTGTAAACCAACCCCAATTAAATATTGTCTTTATAAGAGTTGCCTTAGTCGTGGTGTCTGTTCACAGCAGTAAAACCCTCACTAAGACAGGGCCCCTACGAATGGTGATCGAACACCATCTGCCAACAAGCATTTCCTGGTCCGCGTTAGTAGCCAGCTTTGTGCTTGATCACACTAAGGGAGAGAGTGCCTGCCACAGAGGAGCTCGGTCTGACTCAGCAGTAAGACCTCATCAGGACTAGCATAATATCCCCTGGTACTAGCAGGGAAAGAGCAAAAGGAGGCATTCTGAAATAGAAGCTCTCTGCTCCTCACCAGGCCTGCCTTCAGAGAAACTTTGCACGGCAGTCCAACCAACATGTTGGCAAGAGTGTGAGGTGGTTAGGCACATTGTGTTTGCAGTCAGGAAGCAGAGAATCGTGAAATGCTGGCATCCAGTCTCCTATAGCTCCCTTCATCGAAGGGGGCTGGGGAATGGCCCCGGACATCAGTGCAAAGGGCAGGGCACAGGCTCGCCAGGAGATACACCTGACTTGTCTGATCTCAGCAGCTTCCTAAAGCCTTGGCATTGGAGTTGGCAGCCTGTTCTTCTTACACTTTGGATGCCTGGAAATCCAAAAGGACAGTTCTAATTCTACTGCGAGTCCAAGTAGTCCGGCTCCTTCCATCCACAGCTGTGGTGGTCACTGTGCCCCTGGGCAACCAAACTTGGGAAAACAGTTCCACAAGTGGTTGTCTTAAGCAGCAGGGGCTCTCTCCTCCCAACTGAATCTGCATTTCTTCCAAGCGGAGCCTTGGATGGATAAATGGTCTGCAGGACATCTTCCTCGTTGCCCATCCGAGTGAAAAAGAACAGAGCTTCTTCTCATCCCTTTCACAAACGTAGCTGCTTGTGACCCTGTGGTCCAGGCTGTGAACCTCTGCTTCGCGTCTTTCCGCCACTGTGTGTCTAAGATCAGTGAGCGGAGCGGTAACCACGAGGCAGCCTAGATGTCATGCTGTCTCCAAATTTCCAAACAATTTCGCCAAAACACCAAAACAAATTCCTTTTTAACTTGTCCTCACTCGACCTTCATGGTATGAGCAGAATGCCTAGGAACTACCAGGACGGACCATGGATGCTCTCCAGCCCTGTTCCCAGGAGGGCCCTTGCTTCCTCCTGGAAGCTCCAGAGGCAGGCTTCCACCATCTGCATTTCTCTCAGCTTTCTCATGTTTCAAACTCCAACCAAGTGTGCCCACTGGGTACTGCGCATCTGAGGGCTTTCATAGCTGGTGGCTGCAAACTCATCCATCCCTCCTGCACACCTAAGGCCTGCAGGCCACGTGACCAGGTTGGAACACAGGAGAGCGCCTTTCCTTGCAATTTCAGGGCTACGTTCTTGTCGCAACAACAAAACAAAGCATGAAAGTTAGGAAAGGGGGCGGGTGTTCTGGCTCATGGTTCATAAGAATGCATCCCACCAGCAGAGAGGTAGGCCTGGCGGTGGGAGACAGAGGCAGCTGGGCACAGAGCGTGTCAGCATCAGAAAGCAGTGAGAGAAAGCTGGTGCCCACCTTGCATCGCTCCAGGACCTAAGCCCAGGGTTGGTGCCAACCACGTTTAAAGTGCATCTTCCCCCCACCCCCAGTCAAATCTCTCTGAAGACACCCCCACAGCATGTTCAGGAGTGTGTCTCCTAAGTGATTTTAAGGCAAGCTGACAGTGGAGCGTAACCATCAAGAGGGTCATTTGTGGTTTTGTTTTGTTTTTTTTTTTTTCTTTTCTTTTTTTTAAAGGACCACCTTACTTAACTTAAATATTCACCTGTAAAGTTGGCAAATGTTTTCATTTTGCTCAATGGCTGTCCTGAGGCCTAGCATGGAGTAGTGTCCTGGGGGAAAGTCCAGCTTGCAGCAGGCAGGTATTACAGCTTGAAAGTACAGAGGCATAGGCTAGAAGGCAAAGAACAGCATCACAACCACCCAGTCACTTAAGCTAAAATTTGAGGAGGGAGGAAGAGGGAGGGGGAAGGGGAAGGGAGGGAGGGGCCGGGAGGGAGGGAGGGAGGGAGCATGCAGAAGATAAGCCCTGAAGAACTGCTATGTTTAAGAGGCGAACAAAGATAGGTGGTCTCAAAAGGAATGCAGTGGCAAGGAATGCAGGAGAGAGAGGCAGGTGGAAGCAATCGGTGGGGAAATGGAGAATAGAGGTCAACTTCTACATTGTTGTAGTTATTAGGGTGGGAGAGAACTTAGGTTGGTCCCCTGCAGAAACTGAACAGAAAGGCCAACAGCACTTATGCCTGTTCTTAAAATGGCCTTAAGTAATGATGTCTGGAGATGGCAGAAGTGATCGCTGACAGAATTCAGATTTCTGCCCCCCCTTCTCTCCTTGACCCCTGTAGGATAAGCCAATATCAAAGGTGTTTCCCTCAATCCAACTGTGCGCAAGGTGGAGGGAAGGGGTTCACTTCCTAGGCACAAGAGGACTTCCTAAACCGGGCGCACGCCTTTAATCCCAGCACTTGGGAGGCAGAGGCAGAGGCAGAGGCAGGCGGATTTCTGAGTTCGAGGCCAGCCTGGTCTATAGAGTGAGTTCCAGGACAGCCAGGGCTATACAGAGAAACCCTGTCTCAATAATAATATTGATAATAATAATAATAATAATAATAATAATAATAATAATAATAATAAAAAGAGGACTTCCTAGACACCACAGGAAGCTAAGAGGAGTCTAACTGCCAAGTCGCATATTTTCTTGGTTGGCAGAGCCACAGGCTGAGGACAGCTTGACTGAGAGCAATGGAGCAAACTGCCAAGCTTCCAATACACACACACACGTGCACATGCCATCTATACACACA
>NW_022196904.1:177787346-177790330 GCF_008632895.1 Mastomys coucha | reverse complement strand
ACACACACACGTGCACATGCCATCTATACACACACGTGCACATGCCATCTATACACACACACGTGCACATGCCATCTATACACACACATATACAATGCACATCTACTGAGCCAACCCTCCCTGGCATCCCCTCCCACCTCAAGGTACCATTACGGTCCCCTACGTTTCATAAGAAGCCCCTCTGCCAGGATGTGGCAGTCATACAGTAAAGTATGCAGGTGACTTCTGCTTTCTGGCCTATTTATTTGCATGCTTGTTTATTTGGAGGAGAGGCACGTGCCGTGCTGCACACATGGAGGTCAGGGACCAGCGATGGGAATCAGTTCTTTTCCTTCCACTCTGTGGGTCACTGGGCTGTGGTGACCACTTTTGCTTTCTTTTCAGGATAGAATGCACACAGTGTTGGTTGTTCTCTGTTTTTTTTTTTTTTTTTTAAAAACATAAGCTTCCTCCCTAAATTTACAACATCCCCCTACAAAGGACATAGTTCCTGAGTCCTCCTGTTCTGAGCCCTCACAGCATCCCGCCCCTCCTCACAGCATCCTGCCCCCCCCTTCACAGCATCATGGGCTTCAGTCATTCACAGGCAGCTATGTGTGTAACACCTGCCTCCCCCGACAGACTGTGAAATCCATTAGCTCCGCAACCACGTCTGTAACAGCTATCTCGCCTATGCCCTCTAAAAGCGTACTGACATCAGATATACATTAGAATTTAGCTTGGGTCCTCTTGATCTCAGGATGGCACTTCTAAGTCAAACTCAGGACTTGCTTTGGTCACACAGTAAGAGTAGGTCTTTTTCCCTGAAGTTACACACTACAGTTCCACCAGTACCAAGCCATATTCAGTCTCTTGGTTTTGTCCACGGTTACTCTGCCTTCTCCCACACAAACTACATGCAGTCCTTCTTACAGTAGCTGCTGTCTGCATACATGGCCCACACCATACACTTCTGACAGGGAGAAAGGTGAACACCAAACCAACCCAGGCAGAAAATCCAACAAGGTCATGAGGCTGTGACTCTCAGTCACCTGGAGAGGTCCTCTGCCCAATATAATCTATTTTCCACCTTAAAAAAGAAAAAGAAGGGGCTGGAGAGATGGCGCAGTCTGTAAAGGGCCACCTATAGAGATCTGCGCCTGTAACCCCCAGGCTAGGGTGGGAAGGTGGGGACCCAAGGAGAAGGTTCCTGGAACCCACCAACCAGCCAATCTAGTTGAATGAGCTCAGGGTTCGGCCAGAGACCCTGACTTGGGACTGGATCTATCTGATGTTCATTTTTATAGCATCCAGAGCTCTGGTTGTGGGGAGAGGGGTTGAAGAAGACACCACTATCCTCCACATGCACACACTCACACAAACACATTCATATACCAATACACACATCACCATACATTCACTAAATAAACAAAAAGTCCAGAGATGGAAGCGCGTGTGAGAAACCCCCACGTTTGGGAGGCAAAGACAGGAGCGTCAAGAGTTCAGATCAGGGCTGGAGAGACAGTGTCTTAGTTATTATGATCTACTGCTATGAAAAGACACCACGCAGGGTTTCTTGTCTGTCTTTGGTTTTTGAAGAGTCTCTCTATGTACCCCTGGCTGTTCTGGACCAGGCTGGCCTCGAACTCACAGAGATCTGCCTTCTTCTGCCTCTCTCTCATGAGCACTGGAATTCAAGGCAAGCGCCACCACCATCCAGAAGACCACGGCATCTTTTAAAAGGAAGCATTTAATAGGAGGCTTGCTTACAGTTTCAGAAGTTTAGTCCATGACCACCGGTAGGAAGTGTGGCATCAGGCTGCCAGGCATGGTGATAGATCCGTAGCTAAGAGCTTACATCCCAATTCACAGAGAGCTGGCAAAGAGAAGACTGAGCCTGGCATGGGGTCTGAAACCTCCAAGGCCACCCCAATGACACACTTCCTCCAAGCCACACCTCCTAATCCTTCCTAAACAGTCCAGCAACTGAAAACCAAGCATTTAAGTACATGAGCCTATGGGGGCCATTCTCACTCATACCACCACACATGACTCAGTGGTAATGCTCTTTGCAGACGGCCTCAAGAGTTCAGTTCCCAGCATCCATGGGGTGGTTCCCACAATCATCTATGACTCCAACTCCAGGGGATCTAACACCTTTTGACCTCTGTGAACACCAGACACTCATGTAGTGCACATAGAGGCAGGCAAACACTTATATAAAAGTCAAAGGAGGCTGAGGATTGCAGCACAAGCTCTTTTAATCCCAGCACTTGGGTGGCAGAGCCAGCTGCATCTCTGTGAGTTCAGAGTCAGCTGCATCTCTGTGAGTTCAAGGACAGCCAAAGCTACATATTGAGACTCTGTCTCAAACAAACTAAAACCAAACAAACAAATAAGTAAAGTAAAAATGTTTCTTTGTTTTAAAACAAGCTCAAACAAGCCTGGGCTATACACTGAAACTATGAGGGGGGCGGGGAAGGCTGGAGAGATGGCTCAGAGTTTAGGAGTACTTACTGCTCTTCCAGAGGTCCCGAGTTCAACTCCCAGCAACCACATGGTAGCTCACAACCATCTGTAATGAGATCTGATGTCTTCTTCTGGTGTGCATTAAGACAGCTACAGTATACTCACATATATATAATAAATAAAATTTTTTTTTAAAAAAAAAGGAGGAGCTTGAAAGGCGAGTAGGTGAACAAGGGCCTTTGTCACCAAGCCTAACGACGTGTTCACTCGCCAGAACTACTTGGAGGAAGGAGGAAACAGACTCCTGCAAGTAGTCCTCTGACCCCGCTCCAGGGGTCTCAGTCCAAAAGACACTCAGGAGCTGTGGTGTCTATTAGCACACCAAGGTGTCTGCTGGCCTCTACCTCACTCAGCACCCCTGGCTCCTCCCAGCTCTTCCCACCCCACCCCTACCCTAAACTCCCTCAGCTCAGGAGAGACAGCTTCCCTTCCTCCAACTTCTCAATCCTATAGAACACCATCCCCAACCCACCCCA
>NW_022196904.1:177767303-177786924 GCF_008632895.1 Mastomys coucha | reverse complement strand
ACTCAGAAATCCACCCGCCTCTGCCTCCCAAGTGCTGGGATTAAAGGCATGCGCCACCACTGCCCAGCTAGCCATGGGCTCTCTTGACCCCCTCTTTCTCACGTTTTCCTCTCAAGGCCTGGTTTACTCTGCTGGCCATGTTCAATGTATTTCCCTCTCTCCCTGCTCTGGACTCTTCCAGATGCTTCCAGCTCTACTTTCCACCATATCTACAATAAAATCTTCTCCTCAGCCACACCCTGGAGTGGTCATATCTTTGCTCTATACACATGGTACTGGATCACCACACACATACTCTCTCTCGCTCGCTCTCTCTCTCTCAAATATTTTTTAAATGAGAAAGCGATTGTGAGAGACAGAGAACATAAGAGAGAAGAAAACGAATGAAGCAAAATAGGAGTAATTCCTACAGCAAGCTCATCTCCTCCAGCAAGTGGTACCAGAGCTCAGAACAGAACCATAGGTAGGGTGCCTATGGTTCTGAGAAAGAGTACTTGCCCCGTGGGCACTAGGCCTTGGGAGGTCCAGGCAGCCAGACCAAAGACCACTAAAATAGCAGACTACTGTCAGGTTGCCTAGAGCAAGCAGAATGACAGTAATAATTAAACCAGCAGGCCCAGGCCCCTGCTTACACTCATCTGACTCCAAGGTAATAGTGAAAACAGATAGCATACCACCAGAGAGAAATCTGAATGTGCCTTTTCCCGCAAAAGAGCCCCAGCCTGGAGATCAGTAAACCAGTAGATAAATGGGAGGGGTCTCTAATCTATCCACTCACCTTGTGCCTCTTTTATTCTTTCTTTTCGATTTTTGAGACAGAGTTTCTCCTTGTAGCCCTTGCTGTCCTAGTCAACCAGGCTGGCCTCGAACTCAGATCCAGCTGCCTCTGCCTCCCAAGTGCTGGGTTAAAGGCGTGCGCCCATCACCTGTCTAATCGCCTTGTACTTCTCTAGCCAAGATTCAGGATTGCATTTTCGATCTGTCCAATACAAGTAGGCAGGTAGCAGATGTTCTGACATTTTTAAAAACTTTGGGGGCTGGAGAGATGGATCAGCACTCAAAAGCAATTGCTGCTGTCACAGAGGACCTGGGTTCACATGGTGGCTGACAGCCATCCATAATTCCAGCTCCAGGGTACCAAAGACAAATGTGGTGGACTTACAGACATGTAGACAAAACATTCATATACATAAAGCATTTAAAGGTTTTATAAAAAGTACTTTATTTGATTGTAAAAAGACCTGAAAGCTAGCAAGGCATAGTAGTTCACACTATGTACCCAGTGCCCAGAAGTCCCCAGGAAGGAGACAGATCCCTGCAAATTTAAGGCCAGTGTGGTCTACAGAAGTGAGTTCTAGGTCAGCCAGAGTTACATAGTAACACTCTGTCTCAAAACAACAAAGATAATAACCCTGAAAACCCATACTGGAAAAATCTGCCTTGGCTTCAGTAATCTTAACTAGGTTGGTGAAAAAGGTAAAGCCTGAAGCCCAGATTAAACTATTAATAATATGTAGCCCTTTCTTAGTGACAGGAATTGCTCTCTGTACCTGACATACATGGACCTGTAAGATAGGTAACAGGTATACTTGTGTCAGGAGACTTCCAGAGATACCAGTTCTACCTAAACTATCAACTGTTGGAAGAGTTCTCTGTTTACTAATAGATATAAAGAGCTGAGGCGAGAGATGTAGTTAGTATCGCTCAGTGGCAGAGCGCCTGCCTACCCTGCCTGTACAAACCCTTGCATTCTGAGTTCAGTCCCCGAGGGCAAACGGTACTCCTACCAGGGCCACGGTGTTTACAAGCAACACTATAAAATAAACAGCTTACAAGTTAGTTCGAGTCGGATTCTGTCATCTACAATAACTGGTTTCTAGAGCTGTAAGGAAATTAAACCTTGTATAGAAAACATTCCACTAGGAAGAAGGCGAGTTCCACGAAGGCAGGTTGTACTCCAGGATCGGGAACCCGACCTACCACAAAGATAAGGGAAACTCTGCAGTGGTTCCGCTTAGCAAAATCCAGAGGATCCTGTACAACTTAACAGTCCCGCTGCCAGCTAACCTTAATGCTAGGGACCGGTCCCCAACCGCCCAATCGCCTTCTCTCAGGGACCTCCCCCAACCTAGCAGAAATCACCTATCCTGGATTCTAACAATGTGGAGACGCAGCCCACAACTCCTGAGCTCTAAAGCCTGGCACCCGAAGACAAATGGGGGTCAGGAGGGAGGAATCCACCGGAGCCCTGGTCCGGCCCTTCGGCCACGCGGTTTCTGCAGATGCAAGTCCAGCACGCAGCGCCTGGCAGCCGCAACAGAGCAGAACCAGGCTCCCTTAGGAGGCGCCGGGAACTAGGAATAGCATTTGGCCTGCGCTTACCTGGTCCCAGAGGGATGCACCCCGCGACTGCCACCAGGCGAAGCTGACCAGGAAAGCAGAACTGGAGAGTCGCGGCTAGGCCCGGGAACCACTCCCTCGCCCTACGCCCCTTCTCCCGACCAATCACAGGCCACAGGCTCCGTGCAGCCACGTGGGCGGCTCTGCATCTCCCGCGGGGTCGCTCGCCAGCCCGCCCCGCCCCAGCCCCCCCCCCGAGACCGCCTGCGCAATGGGCGGGCGCTTAGGCGCGCTTGCGCACTTTCGGTAAAGAGGAGCAGAACCCCGCCCCAACCCGGTGCTCGGCTCCTCCGCTGTGCGTGCGAGGGACGTCAGGGGCGGCGCCGCAGCAGTTACCCCTGGTAACGGGGGAGGCAGGAGGAGGAGGCGGAGGAGGAGGAGGGACTCGGCTTGAGGATGGTGAGTGTGGGGGCCCTGGTCCCTCTAGAGCTGACCAGTCACCACCCCCCTCCTGTCCCCAGACCCAGGGCGGGGCGCTGCGCTGCGCTTAAAGCCGAGGAGGACGTGGGATGGAGCTCACCTTGCTCTTTGGGGTTCTAGATCGGTTTCAGGGGCGAAGGAGGAGCCCCTGAAGTGGGCCTGGAGGGAGGCCTAGGCCTGGGGAGAAAGGAGGGGTTTGCGAGGGATCCGAGGCGTGGAGAGGGGACTTGAGGAGTGCTTGGCTGGCGGGGAAGGAACCTGGGCACCGTCATCTTTCTAGGGACTGGGATGAAAGCGGCTCTAGAGCTGCGAAGATCAGGCCCGGCTCACAGATCTCACTGCAGAGTCGATCTCCCGGCGCCTCGGGACGGTGGGGTCCATCTGAGACCCGGCCAAAAGTGGGAGAGGCGCGGCACTGCTGTCTTTGAGATCACCCTGGCAGCACCAGGGAGCTGAAATCTAGCTTTCCTAGATGCTCGCGTCTCTGAGTGAAAGGTGTGTAGGGAGAAAGTCCCAAGACAATAAGACGTACCGCTGGGAATGGACGCCTCCGTGGTGGGTGCGCTCCTGAAGTCCCAACTTAATCGCTGAAAGTTCTGCGAAGATCTAATAATGGTTGTTGATGAGCGACTTTTCGTTCCGTATTTATCCCATGTTAATAGAAGCAAATTAACCTCCCGTGTCCTAGCATTTCATTCAGACTTGCAGTGTCCTTTTGCCTGTGGCCGCATGAGGACCTAAGGTCTTCACCTCAGACTAAAAAGAATGAGAGCGTGAGCATCAATTTAAAGCAAGCTTTTTCTCCGTTAGCCATAATTAAGGGTTTTCCAAAGTGTACGGTGTGTAACATATTTGACCGGAGACACTCGGTTCCTTGCTGATTTTTTAAATTATTATTTTATTTATTTGTGTATGGGTGTTTAGCCTGCCTGTATGTTTGTGCACCACGTGTGTGCCTGGTGCCTGCAGAGGCCAGAAGAGGGCTTTGGTTTCCTGGAACTGGAGTTAGAGATGTCTGGAACCGTAATGTGGATGCTGGGAAGTGAACACTGTGCATTTGCTGAACATCTGTCTGCCCTCCTTGTTGATTTTGTACGCGGTAGATGGAGAGTAAAAATGAAGTTATAGGGAAATGAATATTTTTGGAGCTAGTCAAAGAAAAACTTGATTTTAAGGCATCCAGAACAGTTTGGTTGGCTTACTAACTGCTCCGAACCTGTTACTGTTGCTTCCCTCCTACCCCTTTTTTTTGTGTGTGTGTGAAAAAATTGAGGCATTTCTGTTGACTTAAGAAAAAAAAACCTAGGACTAAGGGTATAGCTGAGTGGATAGACGTTTGCTTAACAAGCATGAAGTCCTGCATAAAACTGAATGTACTAGTGCCTGCCTGCAATCCTAGCTCAAGGTGGAGGCAGGAGGATCAGAAGAAGTGCAAGGGTAACTAACATTGATTTCCAGGCCAGCCTGGGATAAATGAGACATGTTCTCAACAAAAGAAGAAGAAGAAGAAGAAGAAGAAGAAGAAGAAGAAGAAGAAGAAGAAGAAGAAGAAGAAGAAGAAGAAGAAGAAGAAGAAGAAGAAGAAGAAGAAAATAGACAGGCGGGGGAAATTACACGTTTTCTTTGGTCATATTATTGAGCAAGTAAATTTTGACAAAAATTTACAATGTCAAATTGTTAAGTAGAATTATTTAATCTGAGGTTGTCAATCACACTTCACACTTGTTACAACATTTACAGTTATGTCTAACCTCAGGCTAAACATATTTTAACAAGTGTTTTCTTATTTATACATGAGCTGCCCATTTAAAGGCTAAGTTTATCTTAACGAATGAGTACAGATATAAATATTTACACAGAAAGTAAACAGATTTGAGAAAGGGGCCCTGTAGCCCCATAACCTAAGCACTTGGGAGACAGGAGGAGGAGCGGGGATTCAAGAGCAGCCTGGGCTACATAAGACTGTCTCATAATAAGTAGATAATTTTTAAATTAATGAAAATAATTAGAACCGCAATTAAAAAGCCTTACCAGGCTGTGTGTGGTGGCTCATGCCTGTAATCCCAGTCTTCTCGATTCGAAATTAAGAGGATCACTATGAGTTAAGAGGCCAACCTGGGCTACAGTTAGTTCCCGGTCAGCCTTGGCTAGAAGGAGACCCTGCCCAACAGCCATCCCCTTAAAAGAAAGAACCACATGCCAAACCAAGAGAAAATAACTAGTTATAAGTGAGAAACATGAGAGTTAACTAACTTTCTTCAGCTTATCAATTGAGTAGAGTTATAATTTTATGATTGCTTAATTTGTAATTATAGGTCACAGTAAGTGAACCACTGCTCCTGTTTCTTGGTGCAAATTGGCACTGTATTAAGTATATAACAAATTGACCGTGTATATACAATAGTTGGATACTACTGCAGCATTCACAGTATTTAATGCTCAAAGCAGAGTTTATATATATATAATATATATATATATATTATATATATATGAGTGTTTTGCCTGCAACATGTATGTACACCACAGGCATGTGCTGTGTTCAAGGAGGCCAGAAGAGAGCACTGCATCCCCTGACCCTACAGTCAGTTTTGACCACTGTGTGGGTGTTGAAAACTGAACCCCTGCTCTCTACAAGAGTGACAAGTGCTGTTTGTATTATTCATCTTGTTTTCTATGTTGAATGTTTTGCCTACCTATATGTATATATACCCCATGAATTCCTCTTGCCTTCAGAAAGCAGAAGAGGGCTTCAGACCCATCGGAACTGGAGTTACAGGCAATTGTCAGCTACCTTGGAGGGGCTATAAGGGGAATAAGACCTGGGTTCCCTGGAAAAGCAGCCAGTGCTCTTAACCACTGAGCCAGCTCTCCAGGTCCAAAACAATTTAAAAAAAAAAAAACAAACCATTGGATTTATTTATTTTATTTGATCTGTATTTTGCCTGCTATACATATGTGTCCCATGTGTACTCGCTGCCCTTAGAGGTCAGAAGAGAGCATCAGATCCCTAGATGCTGAAGCTGTGGCTATCTAGGTGCTGGGAACTGAACTGAGGTCCTCGGTGGCAGCAAAAAGAACTCTTTTTGTTTAAATTTTATTTATGAGTATGCTGTCGCTGTCTTCAGACACACCAGAAGAGGGCATCAGACTCCATTACAGATGGTTGTGAGCCCCCATGTGAGTACTGGGGATTGAACTCAGGACCATCTAGAAGAGCAGTCAGCTCTCTTAACCACTGAGCCATCTCTCCAGCCCCCAAACAAATGTTTTAAAGTGAACAACCAGAAACTAGGCTAGTGGGGTGTGGTGGCACACACCTTTGATCCCCTCACTCAGAAGGCAGAGGCAGGTGATATCTGAACTAGAAACCAGCCTGGTCTACAGAGTGAGTCTCAGGCTAGCAAGGGCTATATTATAAAGACCACCCTCCCAATATCAGAGAGAGAGAGAGAGAGATTGAGAGAGGGGGCAGGGGAGGAGAGGAGAGGGAAGAGTTAGGCGATGGTGGTGCATGCCTTTAGTTCCAGAATTTGGGAGAAGAAGCAGGTGGATCTCTGTGAGTTTTTAGGCCAGCCTAAAATTGTTTTGGACCTGGAGAGATAGTTCAGTGGTTAAGAGCTACAGTGTTTCCAGGATAGCCAAGGCTATGCAGAGAAAAATCCTGTCTCAAAAGACCAAAAACAGCCAGGCAGTAGTGGCCCATGCCTTTAATCCCAGCACTTGGGAGGCAAAGGCAGGTGGATTTCTGAGTTCATGGCCAGCCTGGTCTACAGAGTGAGTTCTAGGACAGCCAGGGCTATACAGAGAAACCCTCTTGAAAAAACCCAAAACATAAGCCAGGCGGTGGTGGCACAGGTCTTTAATCCCAGCACTTGGGAGGCAGAGGCAAGGAAATCTCTTTGAGTTGGAGGCCAGCCTGGTCTACAGAGAGTTCCAGGACAGCTGGGACTGCACAGAGAAAAACAACAAAAACCAAAACAAAAAGTACGAACCATGGGGCAGGAGAGTGTGGATGGGTGGGGGAGCACTCTCATACAGACAGGGGGTGCAGATGTGGGATGGGGGATGACGGAGAGGTAACCGGGAAGTGGGATATCATGGGATGGGGGGGGGTTGGTGGTGGGGTAACCAGGAAGTAAGATATCATTTAAGATGTAAACAAACAGAATGATTAATAATAATAAAAGAAAAAAAAAGCCCGTACCATACAAACAAAAAACAGAAAGGAAACGACACGAGAGCAGATTAGCTGGTTTATCAAATTTTACAAATCTATTTTTTTCTTCAAACATATAGGTTATTTTTAGAACTGGAAGTAGAACACTGAGTTTGAACAGCCAGTGTCATGATTAAGTGTGTCACAGCTAGTATCCCATAAGTTTCTATGGTTAACTATACAATTGAAAGGCACACACCTTTAACCCCAGCATTTGAGAGGCAGGCAAATCTCTGTGAGTTCAAAGCCAGCCTGGTGTACATAGCAAGTTCCAGGACAGCCAGGGCTACACAGGGAAATCCTGTCTCAAAGAAAAAAGAAAAGGGGCTGGAAAGATGGCTTAGTGGTTAAGAGCACCAACTGCTCTTCTGAATGAAGGTCCTGCGTTCAAATCCTAGCAACCACATGGTGGCTCACAACCATCTGTAACGAGATCTGACGCCCTCTTCAAGAGTGTCTGAAGACAGCTACAGTATACTTACATATAATAAATAAATAAATACATAAATAAATCTAAAAAAAAAAGAAAAGAAAAAGAAAGAAAGAAAGAAGGAAAAGAGAAAGAAAGAAAAGTGAGCTGTGTGTGTAAGGTTTTATCACTGTGAGGAGACACCATGACCACTGAAGCTCTTTTTTGTTTGTTTTGTTTCTCTGTGAATGCTGGCTGTCCTGGAACTCACTCTGTAGACCAGGCTGGCCTCGAACTCAGAAATCCACCTGCCTCTGCCTCCCAAGTGCTGGGATTAAAGGCATGCGCCACCACTGCCTGGCCTTTTTTATCTTTTTCAGCTTTATTTTATTTTATATGTAATGAGTGTTTTGCATGGGGGGGGGACACTGTATTCCTTAGAACTGGAGGTTTGGATGGTTCTAAGTCACGATGTAGGTGCTGGAAGTAGAACCCAGGCCCTCTGCAAGAAAGAGCAATAAATGCTCTAAGCTACTGAGCAATCTCCCCAGACCCTCAAGCAGGATTCTAGGCCAGGTGCTCTACCATCTTAGCAAGATAAAAAGATGATGGTCATTTGACACCTAACTAATCACTGTTGTTTACCGTTAACTCAGCTCATCAATTATTTATGGACTACTTCCTATGTATATGTAGTTACCACACACACACAACTTTTTGTATGTTATGTGATTTTCTGGATCAGAAAGTGTTAAGTGAAAAAAATTTAGGCCAGGCGGTGGTGGCACACGCCTTTAATCCCAGCACTTGGGAGGCAGAGGTAGGCAGACGGAGTTCGAGGCCAGCCTGGTCTACAGAGTGAGTTCCAGGACAGCCAGGGCTATCCAGAAAGACCCTGTCTCGAAAAACAAAACAAACAAAAGAAAGAATATTAGTCTAAAAAAAAAAAAAAAAGAAGAGGAGCTGGAGAAATCGCTCAGCAGTTAAGTCACCTGCAGGCAGGACATCCATACACATAAACTTTCATATAATAATAAAAAGAAAATGGCTCCATAGGTAAAGAAAGCTTACCATCCTCTTGGAGGACCCAGGTTCAGTTCCCAGCACCCATATGACAACACACAACCACCTCTAACTCCAGTTCTGGGGGATTTGACACCCTCTCCTGACCTCTGGAGCTTCATGCACAGACGTGGGGCCTGTCCACATGCCCCGGCTTACGTACGTACACATAAAATATGTGTACTTTTTTTTTTAAAAAGAAAGAAAATTACCTATAGCTACCCATGATGGCTCATTCCTGTAATATGAGTTCTCTGAAGTTTAATGAGGAAAGATTATGCGTCAACCTGGACAAGTGAGTGAGTCCTGCCTTAAAATAAAAAGGGTTTTAAAAGGACTGGGACATAGGTCAATGGTAGGTGTTCTCGCCTAGAATGTTCAAGGCCCTAGGTTTGATCCCTAGTTATATGTAAGTATGAATGTATGCATGTATGTGTTTGAGACAGGGTCTCTACATAGCCATGGGTATCCTGAAATTAACTTCGTAGTTAACCAGGCTAGCCTCAAACTCACAAAACTCCTCTTGCCTCTACCTCCTGAGTGTTAGAATTAAAGGTTTGCACAACCAAAGCCCAGCTAACCACTAGTACACACACAAACACACACACACACACACACACACACACACACACACACACACACGGCCTCAAAAGGAAAGAAAAGAAATACAAGAAAAGAAGCACAGGACTGGTGGAGTATTTCTCTCCATCTCTGTACATATAAAAGTGTAGCAGTTCTGAGCAGCGTCTGTGCGTCCGTCTGTCCGTCCTTACAGTGCCAACTTACTCTGTCCTCCCCATGTTCCTCAACAGATCCACCCTTCCTTTCTGCATGGAGTCAGGGCAACTGAGTACAGTCTGAAGTTAGATGCAGCCTCCTGTTCATCAGGCTGACATCTGCGGAGAGGGGCCCCACTCCTCGAGCCTTTATGTTCCTCTGGAGCAATCTCTGTCTTTATTTAGTAAGAAAATGATAAGAAAGAGAACAAGGTTTGAGTGCAGAGGAGGTGTCTCAGTGGGGGAGGGGCTCCTCCCAGCCCATAGCCTGTGTTTCCGGGATCCCCAGGACCCTGAGTGGTGAAGGTGTGTGCTGACTCACAAGAGCTATATGCTGACCTCCACAAGCACTTTGTGCCGAGCACACACACATGCACATACATGAAATAAGTGAACAAGTATCATTTAAAAAATAATTACAAAAAAAAATCAAACAAAATTCCAGGCTCTTTGTTTGGAGTCAGTAGGGCCCTGTTAAGAGGTGAAGCGAAATTGAAATCCGTCCCGGTTAAGCTCCTTAGGGAGAGCCTGTGCTTGGCAGCTTCGGACACAGTACTTAAATGTAGCTTCTCCCCAGGATCATACTGTTTCCATATTCCAGCACGTTCCTCTTCCCGTCCCCACGCCCCTCCACTTTGATTTCTTTGTATGACCTAGTTTGTGTCCTTTGGGGTCAGCACCAAGCTCTGCCATGAGTTGAGTGGAAATGGATTTTGAGGCAGATACATTTCTGTAGGTCCAAGTGTGGAGGCATACGCCTTTAATCCCAACACTCAGTAAGTAGGAGCCAGCCTGGTCTACATAGAAATTCCAAGATGGCTAGGGCTATGTAGAGATAGATCTGTCAATCAATCAATCAGTCAACCAATCAATCAATAAGCAAGCAAGCAAGTCGGCAGCACTCTGCAGTCCGTAGCACATCTCTTCGAGATCTGGTTGTAGCAAAGCTTGTGTCGATGTTTTGTGAGCAAGTGTTTCTGCCCAGCACAGATAACTTGTACGTGCTGAAGTTGGTAACACATGCACGCATACAGTTGATGGAGTCCTTGTTCCTCATTACCTGTGTCCAGTGCCTTGGGAGTAGAAACCTGCATAAAGATCACGCCTCTTGCTCACTCTAATGCTTGGAGCACATTATGGGTATTAATGACAGTTGAATGAGTGGTTGTTTGGGTCAAAATTGCACTGTAAAAATTAACTTCATTGTCTTTATACAGTAAAACTCATGCCCATCATAAATTTAACTTTTAATGAATACTTCCTTTCATCTGACATTTAAATAAGGCGTAGCGTGGAGACGATGACCACGCTGAGGGCACAGTACCCTGCTCTCTTCCATCTGGCCTCTTAAATCAGCTTACCTTGTACCTTTCGGGTAGAACCCTGCTAGCTAAAAATATCCTCTTCCCTATTTAGCGAGCCCTGTAATCCTGTGACCCTGTCCTGGTGCCTGGGTTGACACAGTGCGCTGTGGCATCAGCACTTGTGTCCCGGTTGGGCTTGAGATGCCATTTTCATTTTACTGGAAGGGAGAAAATATTAGCTGAACTTTCTCTGTGTTATTTCACTTAAGAGTGAAGCATCTGATGTTATTGCCAAATAAGGAAGAGTGCTCATTAGAAATTAAAAGTACTCTATTTTGTACTATTAGGTTACAAAAGGTGCCTAGAACAGCTTTTGTATTCTCTTGGCTGTATTTTACTCCTTTCATCAGTAGGAATTAGGAGAGGTGGGGGCCGGTAAACTGGTGCATACTTTTAATTGCAGCACCTGGGAAGCCAAGGCAGGATCCCTGTTGAGGCCAGCCTGGTCTACATACTGAGTTCCAGGCCAGCCAGGGCTACCTAGTGAACCCACTCTCAAAACAGCAAAGATAAAGCAAGGGCTAGGGATGAAGCTTGGCGGTAGCATGCCCACCTAGCATGTGCAAAGCCCTGGGCCAGTTCCTCACCTGTGGAGGAAAGTTCGCTCACCTCATGGGGACGCTACCACAAAGAAACGGTGTCTTCCCCTTCATTGTTCAGTTTCAGATCTTATGAGTATGTGAGAAAAACTTGGTCTCCAGGCAACAGCATCCAGTGATTTCTTTCCTTTTTTAAGATTTAACTTTTGCTTTTTAAATTATGTGTATGTGCATATGCCTCCATGTGCGGGTGTCCCAGGAGGCCAGAGGCATGGATCCTGCTGGAGCTGGAGTACAGGCAGTTGGAAACCAACCCACATTGGTGCAAGACTCCAACCTGGGTCCTCTGCAAGAGCAGTGTGTTCTCTTCCCTGCTGACTCACTTCTCCGGCCCTATTAAGTGGTTTCTTTCTTTTTTTTTTTTTAAAGATTTATTTATTGCCAGGTGGTGGTGGTACACGCCTTTAGTCTGAGCACTTGGGAGGCAGAGGCAGGCAGATTTCTGAGTTCAAGGCCAGCCTGGTCTACAGAGTGAGTTCCAGGACAGCCAGGGCTATACAGAGAAACCCTATCTCGAAAAAAAAAACAAAAAACTCACAAAAAACAAAAAAACAAAGATTTATTTATTTATATCTAAGTACACTGTTGCTGTCTTCAGATGCACTAGAAGAGGGCATCAGATCTCATTACAGGTGGTTGTGAGCCACCATGTAGTTGCTGGGATTCGAACTCAGGACCTTCGGAAGAGCAGTCAGTGCTCTTACCTGCTGAGCCATCTCACCAACCCTATTAAGTGGTTTCTTGGTGAGAAAGCAAATAATGAAACACTGAAAATGTGAGCCAGAGACGTGGCTCACTGGTTAAGAGCACTGGCTGCCCTTTGAGAGGTCCTGACAACCACATGGTGGCTCACAGCCATCTAGAATGGGATCTGATGCCTCTTCTGGTATGAAGGTATACATGCAGATAAAGCACTCATATGCATAAAGTACAAAAATAAATAAATCTTAAAAAAAAAGAAAAACTGAAAATGCTTTTTCTTATCATTATATATACAGTGTTCTGCCTGCATGTAGGCCAGAAGAGGGCATATGATTCCATTACAGATGGTTGTGAACCACCATGTGGTTGCTGGGAATTGAACTCAGAACCTCTGGAAGGACAGACAGTGTTCTTAACTCCTGAGCCATCTCTCCAGCCCCCAAGAATGCTGACTTTAAACTTTGTAAATAGTAAAATATTTTCTGTAAAATGACAACAGGGTTTTCCTTGACAATGTCTACTCTAGGATATAACCCATGAGAGTTTTACCTATGCCATTTAGTGTGATAATTTGATAAATTCCTATGTATTACTGTATTTTAGGAGCTATGGTGACTCTTTCTTTATCCAGTCAGGGTCTCAGGATGAGTCATTCAATGTTTTTTCCTGTTCTTGGTCATTTTATATCCCAGTCCCCATGGAGCCTGAAAAATTGCACTATTAATATAGTATAGTATCAGTATAGCTAATAAGACTTGAGAAACAACCTTGTTTAGGTGTTTATTATGAATGCCTTGAACACTGGGCTGTGGTGGCGCACACCTTTAATCCCAGCACTTGGGAGGCAGAGGCAGACGGATTTCTGAGTTCGAGGCCAGCCTGGTCTACAGAGTGAGCTCCAGGACAGCCAGGGCTACACAGAGAATCCCTGTCTCAGGAAAAAAAAAAAAAAAAAAGTTAGATGAAGGTCAAGTGTTTTGAGCCAATAGTAACTCAGGAGACTTCTCATAAATTGAAGAAGGAATTGAATCAAACTAGCCAGAGTTAAGTGAGATGAAAATAAAAACAAAAGTAGGCCCTTCCTTAAACAACAGCAAAGTCCTGCCCGCCTTCTGTTAGCCTCAGATTTATTCAGCCTCTGTCCTAACCCTTTCGGCATACCTTTGTCTGGCTTAGACTTTCTGTTCTGCTGCTGGGAGGAGGCTGTGCTGGGCCTCGGCAGCCAGCACAGGACCACAGGGGACCCGGAGGCTGCTGTCCAAAGACCTACTGCTGAGAATTATTTCACAGAAATAGTGTTTGATCTTCATCAACAGACTGGCTTGAATCCTCACCTGGTGCAGTGTGGGTGAGAAATACAAGTGTTTTGTGTAATTCTAAATTCTAAGGCTCAGCTTGAAGGAATTTCCACTCTGACTGGGAGATTGGAGTATATGGCCTTAAAACAGTACCATCTTTTGGTTCCTCTGTTTGCTTGTTGAGATGAGATCGCTCATCATGGAGCCCTGGCTGTCCTGGAACTCACTTGTAGACCAGATTGGCCTTGAACTTAAAGATCTGCCTGCCTCTGCTCTCTGAATGCTGGGACTAAAGGTGTGCACCTGGCTTTATTTTTAATTAATTTATTTATTTTGAGACAGGATCTCTCTACATAGCCCTGGCTATTCTAGAACTCACTATGTGGACCAAGCTGGCCCTGAGTTCACAGAGATCTTCCTGTCTCTACCTTCCAAGTATTGGGATTAGTAAAGGTGAACACCACCACTCCTGGCCCTTGATTCTTTTTGAGCTGTACGTCATTGTTCTGGTGTTATCAGCTGCAGGACGGAAGAAATAAATAGCCTGTGAACATCTCCTTAGACACAGAGAAACCCTGTCTCAAAAAAAAAAAAATTTTTCTTACCTGTTTAATAAGAAGCAGGGCCAGGGGTTAAGGGAACAGGTCAGGAGCCTGGGCAGGGCCAAGCGCTCAGTCCCCAGAACCAAAGGAAAAGTGCCAATGGACTGATGCTGCAACATTTAGGAGCACTGACTGCTCTTGGAAAGCACCCAAGCCGGGTCCTCAGCACCCCGAATAAGTGACCTGGAACCTGCAGGAGATCTGAGTCCTGCCAGCCTCCACGGACACCGGATGCATGTCCACATGCTCATGCTTACACACATGGATACATATAATAAAAAGTATGTGTGGTGTGTACCTTTAATCCTAGCACTTGGGAGACAGAGGCATGCAGATCTCGGAGTTAGAGGCCAGCCTGGTCTACAAAGGGAACCCCGGGACAGCCAGGGCCACACAGAAAATCCTTATCTCAAAACAAAAACCCTGATAATAATAATAAAGCATGTAAAAACCTCTGGTTAAATCATGTTCATTAACGCCTTTTCTAATTGCCTAATTTTTATGTCTGATTTTTCATCTGAAAACAGGGATTGTCTGTGTTATAGCTACATGCCTTGCAAAGATGAAGTGATGAACATAAACCGAAGCACATATATAGCCTAAGTATATAGCCCAGCTACTGTTTCATGCAGCCTATTTGTGTCTTTGTTCGGCACCTTAAAAATCTGCCCCACTCCTACCCCCAGATAGGATTTCTCTGTGTAGCTCTGGCTGCCCTGGAACTCTGTAGACCAGGCTGGCCTTGAACTCATAGAGATTCACCTGCCTCTGCCTCTCTAGTGCTAGGATTAAAGGTGTACACTACCAACACTGGCTAAAATCCTTTTTCTTTCTTTTTTTTTTTTTTTAAGTGACTAAACTCTTGTGATCTTACCGTCATCCTACACTGAATGGTGTTACTCTGCACTTCCTCTTGTTATCACTTCCCAGGTCACAATCTTTTTTGTTTGTTTGTTTTTCGAGACAGGGTTTCTCTGTGTAGCCCTGGCTGTCCTGGAACTCATTCTGTAGACCAGGCTAGCCTCAAACTCAGAAATCCACCTGCCTCTGCCTCCCAAGTGCTGGGATTAAAGGCATGTGCCACCACTGCCCGTCTCAGGTCACAGTCTTTAATCTGTTAGTAGCCATCGTACTCTTGGATCTTTGGTGAGACTTGTGGGGAGCCACAGCTGCCATCCTATATATATTGAACACCTGGTCTCCGGCCAGAGCAGAGAGCATTGAGATAAACAAGCCCTTATTGGGAAAAGCTGAGTGCCTCCAGTTTGTGATGCAAGCTGCATGATTTCCCGCAGCCTATTATGCTTTGCCACGGTAGCCGATGCTGATTGGGAACAGGGAAAGTATTTAACCCGCGAGGGCTGGGGGCTAAAAAAAGAAGCTAGCTAAGAAAGAAGAAAAGATGAACGAATGATTCTATAGTACAAGGTTCCTGAATAAACTGCTTGGAGAAGAGCTCGTTGTTGCCTCCTTATTTCCGCTGGTCGGTAAGGCGGCGACAGAGACTCACTCAGTGCACTCCAGCCTCAGCACAGCGTCTGTTCTTCTGCCCACCTGAGCAGCACTGGTTCCTGTCATAATGTCACTTCCCCCAGCACACACAGAGTCCTTGCTCTTATTCTGTGTCACTTTGTGGTGATGCTGCATGCCATACAGTTCTCAGAGAGAGTCCAACTGGTTTTAGGAACATTCCCAGTGTTTGCGGGAGGGCTGTCCCAGCAGCACAGAAAAAAAGCACCCGCCACCTTAGAGTCCTCCATTAGCTGGGGTGAGCAGTTCCTGTCTCGTGCAGTGGCCGGAAGCTTCACTCTGGAACTGAGGAGGCTTGAGCACCTACTAGTCTGACATGCTGAGCATTCTAGTTGAAGTGCACATGGAGGGCTTTAGGAACACGGTGGGGAGCACTCCACGGCTGCGGTGCCAGCTAAGCGGGAGGGGCAGGGACAGGCCACGCTGCTTACTCGTTGCTGCGTTTTCCCACACCACTAATGCTAAAGCTGGGGAGGAAGAACAAGCTTGGAAGGCAAGTGGAACCAGTGGCCTTCGAGTGGATGGAGTTAAGACAGCTGTCCATAACCAAGGACAGAAGTCACAGCGGGAGTCATTCTGATGTCTGCTAATACCAAAATCCCTGCCACCGAGTAACCTGTCTCTCTTGTGATTGTTCAAGGGCTTGCTCTCTATTTTGCGCAAATTGAAAAGTGCACCAGACCAGGAGGTGCGGATCCTCCTCCTGGGCTTGGACAACGCTGGCAAGACTACCCTGCTGAAGCAGCTTGCGTCTGAAGACATCAGCCACATCACACCTACACAGGTGAGCGCCCCACCTCCAGGTGCTCTGTCACCAGGAAAGATGAAAATAGCTGTCCCAGTTTTGTGTCTGTCACTGTGATAAAATGCCCTGACAAAAAGCAACCCGGGGGAGAGGGAGATGAGAGTATTTGAGCTCATTCTAGATTATAGTCTGTCATCATCCTAGGGAGGTAGAGGCAGGGGCATGAGGCAGGGAGTCATCCACAGTCAAGAACAGAGAGCCGGTGATGGTGATGAGAGGGCCTCCTTCTACTTCTGCTGAACCCTTCCCTGGACCACACCCAGGACCTAAGCCCAGGAACCACCGCAGGCAGGCCTTCCACCTCAATGAACATAATCATAACAGACCCCACAGATCCGCTCCTAGGCCAACCTGACCCAGACAGTTCCTGATTGAGACTCTTCACAGCTGGTTCTAGAAGGTATTAAGGTGACTATTAAAACTGACCGACACAGTAGCTGTGGGAGATAGAAATGTATACACTGCCATGCTTCATTTCTGAGAAAAGTCTATATTGTCTGGGAATAATCGGATTTCAAATACACATCTGAGAAAGTCCGTGCATGTGAACTAGTTAGGACGGTCTGCCTCATAGACGTAGGAAGTACAGCAGTGGCTACTGGAGCTGGGAGTGGGAGAGGGGAGCTCTGCCTATTGCATAAGTCAGGGTTTGGAAGCTGAGAACCATTTTGGGGGTAGATGCAAACAATGTAAATGTACTTAATGCCACCAGACTTTACATTTTAAAATGGTGTGTGTGTGTGTGTGTGTGTGTGTATGATTAATCCACAAATGGTGGCACACACCTTTAATTTGAGCACTCAGGAGGCAAAGCCAGGTGAATTTCTATGAGTCTGAGGCGGGCAGCCTGGTCTACAGAGTGAATTCTAGGACAGCCAGGACTAAATAAAAAGAGACCTTGTCTAAAAAAACCAAAGGATAATAAGATATATTTTGTACCATGTATATCCCACCACAATTTAAGGTATGTATACACATATTTCAGTCATCTTTCGTAGGTCTAAATGATTATATCTAGATCCCTCCATTTTCTTATCGTGCTAAGGATGGAACCCAGAACAAGGACACGGCACGGAGCTTAGGAAGCATGGTGGTGTACGCTTGGGACTGCACATCTAGAAGGTGGAGGAAAGAGGAGCAGGAATTTCAAGCAGTCCTTGAATGCATTGTAAAGTCTAGGTCAGCATGGGTTCCAGAGGATGGTCCAAACAACAACAAAAAAAATTAGTTTGTAGCCAGGCATGGTGGCAAACAGTAACTCCGAGGCCGGAAGAGGAGGGTTACTCTTAAGTTTGGAGCATCGTGGTCTATGTAGTGAGCTCCAGGGCACTGCGCAACCCTGTCTCAGAGAAGCCAAACATAAAACAAATAGGGCTGGAGAGATGGCTCAGTGGTTAGGAGCACTTAGTTCCCAGCACCCGTGTGGCAGCTCTTTCACAACTACCAGTAGCTCCAGTTCCAGGGCACTCGGCTTCCCCTTCCTGCACATCAGATATTTACATTACAATTCATAACAGTAGTAAAATTACAGTTATGAAGTAGCAATGAAATAATTTTATGTTGGAGGGGTCACCACAACGTGAGGAACTGTATTAAAGGATTCGAGTATTAGGGAGGGTAAGAACCACTGCTTTAAAAAGTCTAAGCATTGGAGGTTTGGGCAAACCGGTCTTAGTTAGCATTTTCTTTTTTTTGTTGTTGTTGTTTTGTTTTGTTTTGTTTTTCGAGACAGGGTTTCTCTGGATCGCCCTAGCAGTCCTGGAACTCACTCTGTAGCCCAGCTTAGTTAGCATTTTCTGTCCACAGCCATGAGACCCTGGCGTCAGGTTACCGGTGTGCTAGTTGTGCTCTTCATGGCCTGTGAGTCTTAGCAATTCGCAACTCTCTGTAGAAAAGCCATTTCGGCTGCTACCAAATGAGCAATTTTACAGCTTCTGAACAAATTTAATGTATAGCCCAAGGAGGAGCAAATTACAGCAGTCTAGCCTACAAGGCTGAAAACACATATTAGTGTGTCAGGATGCCTGCCAGAAAGAGAAGGGCTGGGGGTTAGTGTTAGCAATTGACTGCATTTCCCAGAGCACTGAGGCTTCAAGAGTGCAGACGGAGCAGGTCCCCAGTTCTCAGTCAGCGTCCCAGCACCGTCCTTCAGGCTGTGTGTGCTGGGCTGGAGATGGCCGATTTCCAACTCGTTGTTGAGGTTTCATAGCATTCTCTAAAAACACACTCTCAGTGTATTGCTGTTTAGTATTTGAAGAGACATTAGTAGTTCATTCACTGTAGTCAGTTTAGAAAGCAGACATAAGTGAAGTTGAGACGCTGGAGAATAATAGCTCAGGAGATGGCTCAGTGGAAAAGGGGGCTTGCTGTCAAACCAGGCAATGCGTGTTCAATCCCATGGCGAAAAGAAAGAACTTGTCCTCCACACTAAGCCGCGGTGCACACATACACACTCACACACACAAATAGTAAGAAGGAAGAATTTTTGTTGAAAATTTAAAAAGAAAATATGTATAGTGCCTGTCTTGGGTTGAATAAGAGTGGCCACCATAGGCTCATGGATGAGAAAGACTAAGAGTGTGGCCTTGTTGAAGGATGTGCGGGGGTGCCAGACCCAGTTTGTCTCTTTCTCAGCCTTCAGATCAGGATGTAGTTCTCAGTTACAACCCCAGCACCATGTCTGACTGTGTGCCCCGTGCTCCCCATCATGTCTGACTGTGTGCCCTGTGCTCCCCATCATGTCTGACTGTGTGCCCTGTGCTCCCTGCCATGTCTGACTGTGTCCCATGCTCCCAGTCATGATAATGGACTGCATCTCAGAAAGTGTAAGCCAACCCCAAACTAAGTGCTTTTCCTGATAGAATTTCTTTGGCCGTGGCTGTAGTGTCTGTTCACAGCATTACAACAGTGACTAAAACAAAGTCAATCAGACAGAGCCACCGCTAGCAGAGCCAGCATTTAGGAATGTGGCCATTCAGGTTTTTCCTGTGCACATATATGGGCATATGTGATAGGCATGTTTTAGATAAAAACATCCTAACATGGTTGTGCACATCCTAAAACCTAGTATTTGAGAGTCAGAGGCAAGAGGATCTCTGTGAGTTCCAGGCCAGCCTAGTCTACATAATGAGTTCCAGGCTAACCAGGGCTACACAATACAGCTTACCTCAAAAGTAAAATAAAATGTAAAAGCAGATTGTATAGAATATAGTATTTTCCCAGAGGAGTTGAGGGGATGATGGCACACACCTTTAATCCCAGTACTCTAGGTAGGGGCAAGTTGATCTGAGTTCGAGGCCAGCCTAGTCTACAGAGTGAGTCCAAGGACAGCCAGGGCTACACAGGGAAACCCTGTCTCAAGAAGGAAAACAAGGCCAGGCAGTGGTGGCGCACGCCTTTAATCCCAGCACTTGGGAGGCAGAGGCAGGCAGATTTCTG
>NW_022196904.1:177765482-177766887 GCF_008632895.1 Mastomys coucha | reverse complement strand
AGAAGGAAAACAAAAAGAATTTAGTGGGGTTTTTTTGGGGGGGTTAATATCATCTTTTTTACTCAAAGTTAATCATGATCATGTTTTTGTTTTGTTGTTTTTGCTTAAACAAGGTCTAATGTATCCCAGCATTGCCCCAAACATGATATATGGCTGAAGATGGCCCCAAACTCCGACCCTCCTGCCTGTACTTCCTATATGTAGGGATTGTAAGTGTGCACTGCCATACCTGGTTATGTGCAGTGCTGGGAGTCAAACCCAGGACTTCCTACATATTAAGCAAGCAAGCACTCCAGCAACGGGACAACACCCCAAAGCGTGAGCATCCTTACATATTGGTGTGCACCCTCATAGACACACACATAAAGACACGCCCATATACACACATCTGTGGATGGATGCTTGTACTCATTTGCTATTATTTCCATAGAATAGTTTCCTAGTAAGTTGTGTGGATCTGATGAGTTACAAAATTTTGTTTTGTTTTGTTTTGTTTTCAAGATAGGGTTTCTCTGTGTAGCCCTAGCTGTTCTAGAACACACTTTGTGTGTAGACCAGGCTAACCTCCAGCTTAAGAAATCCACTTGTCTTTGCCTTCCAAGTATTGGGATCAAAGGCATGCACTACCACACTCAGTGTAATTTACAGAAGCTTAATAGGTTATCTTTTTAAAATTACATTTGTTTATTATAGGTTAGGTATTAGGCATGGGCCATAGTAGAACATGCAAAGTCAGAGCATATGGAAATCACAGGGCAATTTATAGGGATTAGCTCTTCCCTTCCACCCTGCAGGTCCTGGGACTGAATTCAGTTGCCCTGCTTGGCGGCAAACACCTTTACCCATTCAGCCATCACTGGCTTGAGTTTAAGTTTAAGGCATTGTCTAGTTTGTGCAGGGCCCTGGCTTCAGTCCCTAACACAGAAGAAATGAAACCAAGAAAAGCCAGAAGTTTAAGGAGATGATACATCTGGTCACACCACAGCTTCTACAACTGTTTAGTCTACTTCATTCCTGAGACGGTTCAGTAGTACTGGGGTCTATATTTAATAGCATTGTTGAGGAGTAGAATTTTCAAATTATAGCTGGGCATAGTGACACAGTCCTATAATGCCAGCAATTAAAAGATGGAGGCAGGAGAATCAGAAGTTCATGGTCTTCTCAGCCACCACATAGTGAGTTCAAGGCCATCCTGGACTACATAGATCCTATCTCATAAAAAGGAAGAGGAAGAGTAGGGAGAAGGAAGAAGAGGAGGGGGAAGAAGGAAGAAGAAGAGGAGGAGGAGGAGGAGAAGGAGGAAGAGGAGAAACAGCAGCAGCAACAGTAGCAGAAGTAGAAGGAAGGAGAGGAGGAGGAGGAGGAGGAGGAGCAGGAGCAGGAGGAGGAGGAGGAACAGCAGCAG
>NW_022196904.1:177758357-177765334 GCF_008632895.1 Mastomys coucha | reverse complement strand
AGGAGGAAGAGGAGGAGGAGGAAGAGGAGGAGGAGGAAGAGGAGGAGGAGGAAGAGGAGGAGGAGGAACAGCAGCAGCAACAGTAGCAGAAGAAGAAGGAAGGAAAGAAAAGAGAATATCTCAGATGCACACAAGCGTTTTGTCAGCAAGTTTCCATGAAGCAGCCACGGTCACTTTCATGATAAATTGAAGCCGTTTTCCTCAGAGTTCTTGAATGGCTAGTTTATTTGGTCATGGATGATTTAGAAGAGACCTGCTCAGTACAGTCCCAGTTCTCCTCCCTAAGTTCCTCTGTGGAACCGAGCAACAGTGCTGCTGTGGCACTGCGCTGGGCCAGGCATGGTGTGCCAGGCAGCAGTGTTGGCAAGCTGCCAGGTGAAGCAGCTGGTTTTGGAGGCATCCCCAGACCCACATAATTCCAGTTACTCTGGATGAAATGTCACGGATGTTGTAGCAAAGTATTGATTGGATATTCAAATCCTGGATTCCCTTCATCATTTTTGCCAGAGAATATTTTTCCCTCTTTTCATGCGGTGCCTTCCTCCCGGGCCCCAGGGGTCTTATTAGCTTGTTTCTCTCTACACTAATTCCCAGTTGCCACGAGTTGCTTTCCCTGAGTTTCACTCTGAATACTAAAAACAAAGAGTTTCCCTTCCTTCTTTTCTTCATTCCTTCCTTTATTTCTATTTTCATGTTATTTATTTTTATCCATTTTATTTTTTGTGATAGGATCTTAGTCTGAAGCCCTGGCTAGCCCGGAACTCACCAAGTAGCCCACCACACTGGTTTTGAACTTGCAGCAATCCTCCTGCATCAGTTCTCTGAGTACTGGGATTAAAAGCATGTGTCCCATGCCTAGTAGAGGTTTTTTTTTCAAGTCCATCCAAGGCACCTCTTAAAGCAGTTTCAAGTTGGCTTCCGTCATGGTCTGTGGCCAAGGCCACCGCTTCTGAGACTGAACGTGCCTCCAGCAGACACTGTCCCCTCACTCCTCTGACAGTCTAGCTACAGCCCTACTTGGCCCAGAGTGGCCTCCCCTCAGCTCCTGTCTCCCTGTGGACCCATGAGACATTGCTTTAGAGCCTCCAGATTTGCTTGTCTCTCTTTAAACTCAGCAACTGTTCTTTGCTCTCGTCTTTAACTTCAGCTTCTCTTTCTGTCACTTACACGTACCATCCTGTTAAACTTATCATCCTGAAGACCTCGTGAGGAGAGGTCTGTGTTGATCACAGGTAATCTCCTGTCCCATTATCCTTAGCAACATACAGGTTTACAAATACATAAAATGAATTTTTGGGTGGCTTTTGAAAGATGGAGTCTGGGGCCTGTGAATGTTAGGCAAGCTCCCTGCCTCCAGGCTGCAGCCCAGTCATAGTGTATATATTCCTTAACAAAACACATCATGTGAGCCAGGTGTGGTAGCACACACCTCTAACCCCTTTGAGAAGGAAAGCAGGAGTACAGGGGTCCATCCTCTGCTACTTAGCAACGTCCAGCCCAGCCTGGGTTACATGAAAGCTTACTCAGGGAAGGACAAAAAAAGACGGGAAGAAAGAAAGTAGCCTTCTCGCCTCAACATTATTAACCATGATTCTACCGAATGAAATAAATATTGTAAGTCTGTTTTCTTTACTATGAGAGTAAGCCATTTGCAGTATTAAGAGTATCACATTGTATCACCTTGTATCACAGTTGGGAGTATGGCTTCAGAGTTAGATAGAGCCCTTGTTACTCTTATTTTTGGGACTGGGGCTATGAGACAGGTTTTTTTTTGGTTTGGTTTTGTTTTTAATATTTATTTATTTTATGTATATGAGTACACTGTAGCTGTATAGATGGTTGTGAGCCATCACGTGGTTGCTGGGAATTGAGCTCAGGACCTCTGCTCACTCCACCCAAAGATTTATTTATTATTATATCTAAGTACACTGTAGCTGTCTTCAGACCCACCAGAAGAGGGCATCAGATCTCATTACTGGTGGTTATGAGCTACCATGTGGTTGCTGGGATTTGAACTCAGGATCTTCGGAAGAGCAGTCAGTGTTGAGCCATCTCACCAACCTATGAGACAAGTTTCTATGTGTAGCCCTGTCTGTCTGTCTTGGGACTTGCTCTGTAGACTGGGCTGGCCTCAAACTCACAGAGATCTGCCTGCCTCTGTGTACCACCCTGGACAGGCACAGTCCACAGAGGAGTCAGGTTCAATTCCTAGCACCCAAGCGTTATCTCATAGCTATCTGTAACTCCAGGTCCATGGGATCCAACTGCCTCTTCTGACCTCCATATCAAGCTTGTACATGGTGCACATACATACATGCTGGCAAAATATTCATATACATTAAATAAATCCAAAAAAGTAAAAATAATAGCAATAATATCTGGATATAGTGGCATGGTGTGGCTCACCATTAATCTTAGCACTTGAGGTTCATTTTCATAATGTCAAGGCTAACCTGGTCTACAGAGTGAATTATACTTCAAAAAGGGGCTGGAGAGGTAGCTCAGCCATTAAAGAGTACTGACAGCTCTTCAGAGGACCCAGGTTCAGTTCCCAGCACCCACATGGTGACTCACAAGCTTCTGTAACTCCAGTCCCAGGGGTCAGATGCTCTCTCTTCTGGTCCCCATGGGCACTGCACATGTATGGTACAGACAGACATTCAAGCACTCATACATAACATGAAAAGAAAGCCAAGTATGGTGGTGCATACCTTTAATCCCACCACTCAAGAAACAGAGAGAGGGGCTGGTGAGATGGCTCAGAGGGTAAGAGCACAGTCTGCTCTTCCGAAGGTCATGAGTTCAAATCCCAGCAACCACATGGTGGCTCACAACCACCCATAATGAAATCTGATGCCCTCTTCTGGTGTCTGAAGACAACTACAGTGTACTCATTTATAATAGTAAATAAATATTTAAAAAAAAATGTTTAAAAAAAAAAAAAAGACGAAACAGAGAGAGGCAGATCTTTGTGAGTTTGAGGCAAGCCTGGTAAACATAGTGAGTTCCAGGACAGTCAGAGCTCTATAGTGACACCCTGTCTCAAAAAGAAAGAGTGGGGGTGGGGAGAGAAAAGAAGAGAGGAAAAAAGAAAAGAAAAGAAAAGAAAAGAAGGGGGCTGGAGAGATGGCTCAGCGGTTAAGAGCTCTGACTGCTCTTTCGAAGGTCCTGAGTTCAAATCCCAGCAACCACATGGTGGCTTACAACCATCCATAATGAGATCTGATGCCCGCTTCTGGTGGGTCTGAAGACAGCTACAGTGTACTTAAATATAATAATAAATAAATCTTTGGGCCAGAGCAAGCGGGGCTGGAGTGAGCAGAGGTCCTGAACTCAATTCCCAGCAACCACATGATGGCTTACAACCATCTGTACAGTTACAGTGTGCCGTATACATAAAATAAATAAATAAATAAATCTTTAAAGAAAGAAAAGAAAAGAAAAAAAAAGGAAGATCTGATGATATGGCTTACTGGGGCAGCATGTGTGTTGTCTACCTGAAAACCCAGGCTCAGTCCCCATCTTTCATGTACTCTTAAATGTAACTTTGTAGCTGGGCGGCGGTGATGCATGCCTTTAATCCCAGCACTTAGGAGTCAGAGGCTGGCAGATTTCTGAGTTCAAGGCTAGCCTGGTCTACAAAATGAGTTCCAGGATAGCCAGGGCTACACAGGGAAACCCTGCCTGGAAAGAACAACAAAAAAGTAACTTTGTAAGAATTAATTGGTCTTTTTTTTTTTTTTTTTTACCCCATCTCTTTCTCTTTCAGGGATTTAACATCAAAAGTGTACAATCACAAGGTTTTAAACTGAATGTATGGGACATTGGCGGACAGAGGAAAATCAGACCATACTGGAGAAGTTATTTTGAAAATACTGATATTCTTGTAAGTAATCATGGTGTGCTCGTCATTGCTAACATTAATCAGAATGCGCAGGGCCAGCAGAAGGCTACAGATTGTGAGGGAACAAGATGTTTGGCTGGCTCTCAGTGATAGTGAGATAGTGAGCCTGTACCCACACTGGCAGTGTTTATAATCACCACAAATGAAAGCAACGGTGGTCAGAGGATCTCGCCCTGGCTCCTTCTCCCCTGTTAGTCAGCAGTTACGTCTCCAGAAGAGACTGGTAGTTAAGGAGTCTTGATCAGGTTTGTTTTTCTGTCAGCTAAAGAATTCAAAGGCAAGAAAAAAGCTGTAGCAACACAGGCAGCCTGAGAGAATCTCACTCCACATAGACAGAGGCAATAGCTGAAGAAAGGCGCTTACTACCTGCATGCAGCAGACACAGAAACACACACACACGCACGCACGCACGCACGCACGCACATCAAGGGGGTGGGGGAGACTTAGCCAAAAATGCAGCCAAAGAGTTTTCCAGCCTGGGCTTTGGACGGGTCAGTTTGAAGACAGACAGGATGGTTGATGGGTCTGGAACTGTTAGATGACATATCCTGATCTGGCCTTAAACTTGTGGAGTCATTCCATCAGCAGGAGGTGAGAAAGAAGCTGCTGCAGGCTACACAGAGAATTCTAGGCCAGCCTGTGCCTAAAACTCAGAAAACAGAAGGCTGATAGATGGCTTAGTGTGTAATGGTGCTTGCAGCCAAACCTGGTGACCTGGGCTGGCTCCTCAGAGTCCACACGGTGCAAAGAGGTTAATGCTGTGGGTTGTCTTCTGACCTCCATGCATGCATCAGTGCATACACACACACACCCCACATGCACACACCACACACAACATTCATACACACACACATATACATTCCATAGACGTACATACACACATACCCCACATGCATACACACACAAATACCCCACATGCATACACACACACACACACATTACATAAACACACACATACCACAGGCATACACATATACACATGCCATACACACACACACACACACGCCCCACAGGCATACGCACGTGTGCACTGGCATTGCCCTGGGTTCTTCTCTGAGATGGACAGGACTTGCTAGTGAGTCAGAGGCAAGGGATGAGAAGAGAGAAGCCAAGGAGATCTCCATTTGGATTTGTTTTGGTGTTTCTTGTTTTGTTTTGTGACAAGGTCTCATGTGGCCAAGCTGGCCTCAGACTCACTCTAGCTGATGACGACCTTGAACTCCTGCTCTCCCTCCTTGAGGCACCCTCATTATTGTGATTACAGATGTGTGCCACCTTACCCAGTTAGTGTTTGGGGTTTTCTTTCCCTCGAATCAGGGCCTCACTATGTAATTTAGACTAGCCTGGAATTCTCAGAAATCACCTGCTTAGTTCCCTGAATGTTAGGATACAAGAGTAGCTGTCACGTGTGCCATAATTGTTCTGGGTGAAAGGAAGTATATTAACAAGGTCAAAAGTGTATGCCTGGGCAGCAGTGGGTGAAGAAAGGAGCATGGTTTGGGACATGTTAGACTTAAAGAGCTTCCACTCACTGGAGACTTCAGAGAGGCAGCCGGCTGCATATGAGACTGCAGCTCACGTGAGAGTTCCAGGCTAGAAATAACTTGAGACTCATCAGTATGTGCATTGTAACTAAAGCCTTGAAATTGGGTGAGGCCACAAATGTGACTGTGACTGAGAGGGGGAGTCAGGTGGGATTCTGGGGTGTCCAGACACTTGCCGGTTAGGAGATAAGCTAAGAATTTTCCATTACGGTAGCACATCACCAGCACAATCAACTTAGAAATGGTTTCAGTTGGCCACTCCATGGCCTGCTAACCCTGTTGTTCTGGGCCTTTGGCAAGGTTGCACTGTGGCAGGCAGTGTATTATAGAGGGAACCTGCTCCCAAGGGGCCAGGGTCTCACAGTTGCCCTAAGTCATGCTCTCAGTAGCCCAGCCCCCCCACCCCTCCCACCACAGGCCTCATGTACTTCAAGGTTCTCACTTTCCTAAGGCTCCGCCCCAGTAGCCTCAGCCTTCCAGGCAGGAACACTACAGGAGTGTACTGCCTTGCAAGCTCTCACCTCCTTTTTCTTTAATTCCTCACCTTCAGCTCTGTCACCTTACAGCTGTGTCACCCCTGTCACCCCTGACTGTTCATGTGCTTTGCAGATACTCTGCTTTTGTCACTATCATTTTTCTTTGCTTTCTAATTCTCCTCCTCCTCTTCTTCCCTCTCCTCTTCCTCTTCCTCTTCCTCCTCCCCCTCTCCCCACCCCCAGCCCAGGATCTCACACATGCTGTATGGCATGCACTCTGCCCCTGAGCTGTGTCTCTGGCCTCACTTCATTCATATTTTCATTTATTTAATACCTGTTCCTCTCACGAGAGAGATTCTATGATAACATGGGGGTTGTGTGGTTTTTTCATTTCTATTTATTATTTGTGTGTGTGCATGTGCATGAGTATATGCATGTATGTATGTGATGTGTGTGCTGGTGCTTAGGTACACGTAGAGATCAAAAGACAGCCTCATGGATGTCTTAGTTAGGACTTCTGTTGCTGTGATAAAATGCCATGCTCAAAGGCCCCTTGGGGAGGAAAGGGTTGATTTCAGCTTACATGTCCAGCCGACAGTCCAACACTGATAGAAGTAAGGGCTGGAACCTGGAGGCAGGAGCTGATGCAGAAGCCATGGACGAATGCTGCTTATCAGCTTGCTCCTCATGGATGTTCACTCCTTTTCCTTATCCAGGACTACCAACCCGGAGATGGCACCGCCCACAGTGGCCTGGGCCCTCCCACAGCAATCAGCAATCAAGAAAATGCCCCACAGGCTTGCACAGAGGCCAGTCTGTTCTGGGGAATTTCTCAGTAAGGTTCTCTTTTTCCAAATGATTCTAGCTTGTGTCAAGTTGGCATAAACCTGGGCAAGCACTGTGCCAATGGAGTCACATCCCTGGCCCCTGCATGCTTTTTAGTTTAAAATTTTTAGATTTGCCAGGCGGTAGTAGTGCAAGCCTGTAATCCCAGCACTTGGGAGGCAGAGGCAGGTGGATTTCTGAGTTCGAAGCCAGCCTAGTCTACAGAGT
>NW_022196904.1:177745592-177758303 GCF_008632895.1 Mastomys coucha | reverse complement strand
AAAAAAAAAAAAAAAAAAAAAAGCTAATGAAAGAGGCTCTGGATTCAATCCCCAGCTTGCCAAACTACATATGTACATATAAATCAGATTTTACCAAATAGAGAAATATTTTGTGTTCATAAATAAGAAAACTCAACATTGCTATCAAGTTATATTTAACTTTACCTAATGATTCAATGTAATCTCAATCAAAATTCTGGGTAATTATTTTGTAGTTATTGCCAAAATGATTCTAGTGTTTTCTGTGGAAAGACAAATGGTCCAGATAGTCAGGGCAACAGAAGAATTGCTGAGCTGCTAAAACTCCCACTCAAGATCAGCTGTCTGAGCAAGGTACCTGGGTGGCAGAGGCAGGGGGATCCCTGTGAGTCTGAGGCCAGGACAGCCTGGAATTCTGAGACAGAAAGACCATCTCTTTGAAAACCAAAATGAAAAAAGAGAGCATATATAAGAATTGATCAGTGGTGTTGGGGGTGGGAATGCCCTCATGAATGTAAGTGAGCTAGCTAAGAGAGCACCAGAGAGAGGTCCTGCAGCATACGATGCTGGGCCAGCACACCAGAAAACAAAACCATCTAGACATAGACCTGATTCCTTTCATAAAGAACTCAAAATCAAATTGGGGGGATAGGAAGGTGAGACAGGGTGTCTCTATAGAACCCTGACTATCCTAGAACTTACTATGTAGACCAGGCTGGCCTTGAACTCACAAGAGATCCACCTGCATCTGCCTTCTGAATGCTGGGATTAAAGGTATGCACCACCACAGCTGGCCTCTCAAAATCAAGTCTTAGACACAGATAGAAATCCCAAACTAGGGCTGGCGAGATGGCTCAGCGGGTAAGAGCCCTGATTGCTCTTCCTAAGGTCCTGAGTTCGGATCCCAGCAACCACATGGTGGCTCACAACCACCCATAATGAGATCGGACGCCCTCTTCTGGTGCGTCTGAAGACAGCCACAGAAAATTATGCCGGATCGATCGGGCTGGAGTGAGCGGGGCCAGCAGAGGTCCTGAGATCAACAGCAGCCACACATGATGGCTCACAGTGATCTGGACAGCCACAGTATACTCATACACACAAAAATGAGATAAAATAAATCTTTAAAAAAAAAAAAGAAATCCCAAACTATATACCTTCTAGAAGATACTATAGGAAGGCATCTAAGGGACTGTGGGTTTGGTGATGAAGACTCCAAAAACACAGTCCATACAAGCAGCTGTGAGACAAACTTCCTGCAGTGTGGGTGTCAGCTCACAAAGCTGGGAACCTGGAGCCCAGTGCACATCCTGCAGGCGGCTCACTTGGGTGGAGAGTGTCTGCTGTGTGGGGCCTCCGGGGCCTCCGTGGCCAGCCATCCACAGGAGCCCGCCCTGGCCTGGGCTTTTCATTCAGTAACCGCATGGCCTCCAGGAATGTCCTTTTCAACCCAAGTACAAGACTTCGGATTGTTCTTTCTTTTAACTACCTCAGCCCAGCAGGGCTGTGAGGAAGGTAGTTAGAAGTGCCATTGCCCCTGCTTGTCTCTCCAGTGGCTTTTCAAATCTGCAGAACACTCAGGTTAGCGTTTTTGTCATCTATATAACAAAACCTGTCCCAGAGGATGGGCAGGGCAAGGCGAAGTCCCAAACCACTGTCCCATAACAAATAGTGGGTCACAGGATAGCCTTAGTGAAGCACACTGAAGGTCTGGTCTTCTGCTCTCAGCCATGTCGGGTGAGCCCAGAGGGCCACAGGACGACAGTAGAGTTGGAGATAGTCAGGGCCTGGACATGGCATGGAAAGGTTCTGTCCATTTGCCTCACTCGCTTCCTCAGCAGGTCAAGGTTGGCTGCCCAAAAGGACGGGGTGCTGACAGTTAGCTCCCAGCGGCACCCACTGCGCACTTGAGCCTTCCTCTCAGCCTCTACAGTCCACGTCCTGGAGCCGGACTACCCTTGGGACCCTGTCTGAACTGCCTTGTCTGTAATTTCTCTGTTAAGTTCTGTCTGGCCCAGTGACTGACTGACTCTCTCTCTCTCTTTCTCTCTCTCTCTGCCACTTGGTGTCTTTTTGTTGTTGTTTGTTGTTGTTTTGGTTTTTGGTTTGGTTTTTCAAGACAGGGTTTCTCTGTAGCCCTGGCTGTCCTAGAACTCACTCTATAGACCAGGCTGGCCTCGAACTCAGAAATCTGCCTGCCTCTACCTCCCAAGTGCTGGGATTAAAGGTGTGCGCCACCACCCAGCTACTCACTGACTCTTATTATGGGTTCCAAGGCCTCAAATCCCAGGAAGGGTTCCTGAGGACAGATCTAACCTGCACTCTCTTTTCTTTCTGACCCCAAAGCTTAAGAAGCAGCAAGGCAGCACCCCATCTCACCCGTGCTCCTGCTTATCTCAGTCGCTTGCCAGGTCAGAGGCTAACATGGCGGATGCTGCTGCATCTCCCTCTCTTTTTGCAGCTGCCCTGTACATGAACAAGCTCCTGATGCCATCTTGACCTCAGCTGCATTTCTAAATATGCACCTGAGGCCAGGCAACCTCTGCTGCTGATCAACAGTCTCGACTTTGTGCGTTAATCTCCAAGACTGTAAAATTTCCTCCAAACCTCTAACTGTTTTCAGAGCATCTCTGTATTCACCTAGTGGACCCCACTCATCAAACAGGCATGCAACCCCATGCCAGCAGATGAGGATTGCCATCCAGGGATCCCTCCCCACACACGTCAGTCCTGAGGCTCAGCCTCAGTCGCACATCTCACTGCTGGTATCGCAAAGGCACACTAAGACGCACCACACAAGAAAGAGCAGTTGCGTGGGAATTCCTGCACGTTTCCCCACTCGGCTTCGCAGTCTTGGTTGCATATCTTGAGACACACAGCCAGGACCAGCACTCACTCCTTTGGTCCTGTCCCCGTCAGGGGCCAGCTGTGTTATGACAAACCTTTTCCTGGGAAGGTGCATCTCCTCATCCCAGACAGAGTGCCCATGACAGACCAAAGGACAGACACCACCAGAAACAAACTTGGTGAGCCACTTACAGGAGTGTAGGGGAGGGATTACTTTACAGGAGCGGGAATGATCCAGAACCACCCGTTTCTGCTGCTTTCAGGCAGCTGGCCTGGGGCCCCAGCCTCCTATGCACCTTGGCTGTGTGGAGTCTCCCTGGCAACTTGGATTATCTGAGTCATCTTTGTAAGTTAGCTTTTCTCCAGTCGACTTTTATCACTTTCTCTGGCAGGGATGGGTCTGGTGAGTCTGTTTAGTTTCAGGGACTTCCTGAAGCTATTTTGAATTGTTTACCTAACCAGGAATGCTAGCATGTACTTTTAATCCCAGCACTTGGAAGCAGACGCTGGTGGATCTCTGGAGTATGAGGCTAGCGTTGTCCACAGAGTGAGTTCCAGGACAGCCAGGACTATACAGAGAAACCTTGTCTCAAAAAACCAAAAATGGAGGAGGAGGAGGAGGAGGAGGAGGAAGAGGAGGAGAAGGAGGAGGAAGAGGAGGAAGAGGAAGAGGAGGAGGAGGAGGAGGAGGAGGAAACAAAGTCTAGATGTAATCCCAGTACTCTGTGAGTTCAAAGTTGAAGACCAACCTGCTTTACTTACCAAGTTCTAAGTCAACCAGAGTCATATGGTGAGACACCGTCTCTAAAAAAATAAAATGGGGCCAGGCATTGGTGGTGGCACACGCCTTTAATCCCAGCACTTGGGAGGCAGAGGCAGGTGGATTTCTAAGTTCGAGGCCAGCCTGGTCTACAGAGTGAGTTCCAGGACAGCCAGGGCTACGCAGAGAAACCCTGTCTCGAAAAACAAAAAAAATAAAATAAAATAAGATAAAATAAAATGAGGGGGGAAAGCAGGGGAAGTTGCTTTAGGTGCAGTGCTCAGAGAAGAGCTGTGTGAAAGGATGTTGGTGACTGAAGCTCCAGGAGGCCTTAGAACATAAGAGTGATCTGAGCCCTGAGCTCTACCCTGTTACTGCAAGGGAAATGAGACCTAACCCTGACCCCACATCCTCATAGGCCGTGAGTGCCCAGGAGCAGCAGAGCAGCCTTTTGCCAGTAGTGTGTGCTGGCACAAGGTGATTTAGGGTTGGAAGTCAACCTCATTGCTTTCCAGTGCCACTGCAGATGAGGCAGGTTTTGAAAAGCAGCTGAGTGTCAGGTTCTGAGTATGCAGCCTTGACACTCAGCCCTGCCTGCCTGCTTGTCTCATAGCAGCCCTGAGCGGGTTGATGAATTCTGTGTGTTTGTCTGGGTTTAATAGTCCTCCATTGTTAGTTGAAAAAGACCTATTACGCTGGACGCCATACCACTGCAGGAGTAGGATTGAGGCTTGACACATTTCATTGCCTGGTTAAATCTTTTCAATTCTCTCTGGAGTGCCATGGTAAAATCTAGCTTTCAAGCAGAGGTGGACAGATTAATCCAGTCTGCCTCCTTTTTTTGTGTAGCCTGTGAGCTAGAATGTTTTTTTTTTTTTAAAGAGGTTTGGAAAACAAAACAAAACAAAAAACAAAAGGAAAACGCTGTTTTGTGACATTGTAAGAATGAGGTGGGATTTTAAATTTTGGTGTCCATAATGAAGTTCTGTTGGAACTTGGCCACCTGTGTTTGTCCCTGGGGCTCCCACAGGTGCTTCTTGCTGTAGAGGCCTGGCTCTGTGTGAGTGAATGGGACTCCATGGGCTACAGAACAGCATTTACTACTGACTGTTCGCTTGCCCTCACTTCACAGCAGGCAGTGGCTATGCGGGTTTGGGAGTCAGGGTTACTCTCTGGAAGTATACTGAGAACATCTGACGTCAGCTGAGGAAGTTCATTGTAAAAGACGAACTGAAGTATAACAATGGAAGGGAGGGATATAGACGTCTTCCTGTTCTCTGTGATGGACAGCTGTGGTAGTACAAACCTTTAGTCACAGCTCTTCAGGATTAATCAGAGGTCGGTGGAAGGTCGACAGGAACCCAGGCCAGCCAAGAAGCAGCGATGAAGAGAAAGGAGAGGGAGGGAAAGAGAGACAGAGATAGGATCTCGAGAGGAATGAATGTCAAATGCTATAAAATAGCTGTCTCTTTCCATATCGGTTGGTGCCACCAGAGACAGAACGCACCAGCAACTGAAAGCCCCACGTTATGCTGACACCTAATTTATCAGTTCTGTTGTCCTCTTAGATGTCAGCTCCAGCTATGAGTAAAGCCACACTCGTCCCTTGTCACCTCTTGCTGCCTACCCTCCTGTGAAGAACTGAGAAGCAGTAAAATGGCCAAAAGGTGGCAGCAGGAAGGAGGACAGGATGAGGAAGACTGGCTGGTCAGTGACGAGAGACTCAGTCATCCTCCTGGAGCCTTCACTGGGTGTTTTCCCAGGCCCTCCCACAGCCAAATGAGAATTCAAAAGCAAACAAACAAAGAAGAGCACCTGAGATGTGAGGTCACTTAAGCCTTCTGGGTGCGCTCTGACTCCGGAAGTCACCTGGCTTCCTGTCCCTCCCTCACATTCTGAACATGGCTTCAGTCATGATCTGAACCAAACTGTAGGCCCCTCCCATTGGATTCATTCTTTCTAAACCTGTTTATGAATTGCGTGTGAGCCCCAGGCTGGAGAGGTGGCCCCAGGGTTAAGAGCACATATTATTCTTCCTGAGGGACCAGAGTTCAATTCCCAGCACCCACGTCAGCAGCTCAGCAACTGCCTCTGACTCCAGCTCCTGGGAATATGATGCCTCTGGCCTCCTCAGGCACCCACACACATGGCCTACACACACATACACATGATTAACATTTTTTGTAATTAAAAAAAAAAGCTGGGCAGTGGTGGTGCGTGCCTTTAATCCCAGCACTTGGGAGGCAGAGGCAGGCGGATTTCTGAGTTTGAGACCAGCTGGTCTACAGAGTGAGTTCCAGGACAGCCAAGGCTACACAGAGAATCCCTGTCTTGGGAGAGTGGGGGTGGATTCTGATGGTTCACACCTTTAATCTCAGCACTTGGGAGGTAAAGACAGGCGGGATCTCTGTGAGGTTGAGGTCAGCCAGGTCTACAGAGTGAATTCCAGGAAACTTAGGGCTATGTAGAGAAACCCTGTCTCAAAACCAAAACAAAACAACCAAACAACAACAAAAGGGCTGAGCTCCCAACATACTTAACTAAATACATTTAAATTTAATAAATAAGCAAAATTAGCAACCATTCTTGAGAGAAAATGTAAACTTGAATTCTGGAATAATAGTGAGCACTAGTGACTAAATGAAGGAACACTATGCAAAGAAATTATCATTTTCTTTCCCAAAAGAACAGATTTCAGTGTAGTACGGAGTTTGAATCTACAGCAGTGCTCATGTGCATTGCAGAACCCACTGTTAAAATTGAAGGAACATAATGGTATGGGCTGAAGTTTGGTTTCTGTTTTTAACTGAATGTGTGTTTTAAAAGAGAGACAGTTCCACTATGCTATTGATTCAATAATAATAGTGTTAAGTTCTTTGTGTGTGTGTGTGTGTGTGTGATAAAGCAAAGTCTTACGTAACCTAGACTTGTGAGCCTAGGCTGGCCCCAAACTTAATCCTTTTTTTTATTTTTTATTTTTTTAAGATTTATTTATTATTATAAATAGGTACACTGTAGCTGTCCTCAGACGCATCAGAAGAGGGCATCAGATCTCATTACTGGTGGTTGTGAGCCACCATGTGGTTGCTGGGATTTGAACTTGGTGCTCTTACCTGCTGAGCCATCTCTCCAGCCCCAAGCTTTATCCTTACTGTGCCTGTGCAGGTTGACTTCAAATTCTTGATCCTTCTGCCTCAGCCTCCCGAACAATGGGATTGCAGGTGTGCATCACCAAGTTCACTAAGTAACAATGTTTATAGTGAGATTGCAGGTGTACTTCACCAAGTTAATTAAGTAACAATGTTAATTTCATAAAGATTTTTAAAAACATGCCAGGTGGTGAGGGATATACCTTTAATCCCAGTACTTTGAAGAGGTGCTCAAATCTTTCGAGCTTCAAAGCCAGCCTAGTCTACAAAGTGAGTTCCAGGACAGCCAGGGTTAGACAGAAACCCTGCCTTGAAAAAAAAAAGGGGAGGGGGGTTCAGAGAGGTGTTTCTGTGGTTTAAAGCCCTGACTGAGCTTGCAGAGGACCTAGGTTCATGTCCCAGCACCCATGTGCTGGCTCACGACCATCTTTAACTCTAGTCCTAGGAGATCCACCACCCTCCTCTGGCCTCTGTGGGTATTAGTTACAGACATTGCCTGTGCAGACAAAACACCCATGCATATAAAATAAATAAAATGCTTAAAAAATATAAATAATTTTTTTCTCTAATTTTCTTTTTATATTTGCATATGAAGAATTAGGAAAGAACTTCTCTTTTCTTCAAGACAGGGTCTCACTCAGAGTGAGTTAAAATTAGCTTAGACTGGCCTATTCTCATAGCAATCCTCCTGCCTCAGCCTCTGAAGTGCTGCAGTTACAAACCTGAGCTTCCACACCTGGTGGGGTGGGGCCTTCTGTAGAGTATTTGTTTGGTCGATTGTCTGAATGGTTTTTCAAGACAGGGTCTCTCTGTGTAGCTGGCCTGTCTGTGCTGGAACTTAGATCTGACTGGTGAGACAGGGCCTCTATAGGATATCTGCCTATCTGTCTATCTGTCTTTCTATCTGTTTGGTTTTTCAAGACAGGATTTCTCTATATGTAAAAGTCCTGGCTGTCCTGGAACTTACTGTAGGATATCGATCTATCCATCGTCTATCTAGATAATTGGTTTTTCTTTTTTTTTTCTTTTTGGTATTTCGAGACAGGGTTTCTCTGTGTAGCCTTGGCTGTCCTGGAACTCACTCTGTAGACCAGGCTGGCCTCGAACTCAGAAATCTGCCTGCCTCTGCCTCCCAAGTGCCGGGATTAAAGGCATGCACCACCACCGCCCGGCTAGATATTGGCTCCTCAAGACATGTAACAGTCCTGGCTGTCCTGGAACTTACCATGTAGACCAGGCTGGCCTTGAACTCACAAGGATCCTCCCCCTCTGCCTCCCAAGGCTGGGGTGAAAGGCCTCTGCCCCATGCCCAGTGCTTTCTGTAGGCAGTTTAAATAGCCAATGTTTTTAGAAGCTCTAACCATGGATGGTTTTTCATTCTCTTTTTAAAACTTTATTTTCCTTACTGTTATGCAACATTACTTATTTATAACTAAAACTCATGGGTAGGGGGGAAACTTCAGATTTATAACTTACAGTGAGTCTTGAATTTTCTTTCGGCTGGGGTTGTAGCTAAGGTGGTACTCGCCTAGCATTCATGTAAGTCTCTGAATTCAATCCCCAGCACCCCTTAAAACACACCTAGACCCAGCAAGCAAAGGGAAGATCAAAATCTCAGGGTCATCCTCCACTACAAAGCTAGTTCAAGGCCAGCCTGGACTACATGATACCCTGACTCAAAACAAACAAACAAAACAATGGCATTATCTTCTAGCATAGCTTGTCCTTCTATTTCTAGACTTCCCTTGACATCACAGCAGCCTGGGATGCTAGTGATGAACTGATAACTGCCCCTTGTCTGGGTTCTGAGGTGGTGCTTTCAGAGAAAAGATGGCCCAGATGTGCAGGACTGCAGATGCCTCCAAATACTGTCCCTGAGGGCATGAAACACTTAGTTCACCCCCTTGGTTTCTGGGCCTGGGAGTCTCCCTGGATGTGTTTTCCTGGCATCCTTAGTTCATGCATTGGGTTTTCTTGCTCCACGGGTGATGTGATCGAAGCCAGACTGTTTCTTTTGTTGTGTTAATCTGAACGCTACTGACTGAAGACCCGGATTTTTTTTTTTTGTAAAAGTTTCCCCTTCTTTTTCTGTCTCTGTTTATTGAAGTAACATTCTTGTTTTCCATTACAGATATATGTAATTGACAGTGCAGACAGGAAAAGATTTGAAGAGACGGGTCAGGTAAATGATTCTTATGTTGAACTCTTTCCCAAAAAAACCGGTATTCATTAATCTACCTGAAAGTGTGTGTTAGGGACGAGAGTGCTTCTTGTTGACTATTACAGTCCAGGAGGAGGGTCATTCTGGTGAGCAGGCAAAGATACGGCTGTCCAAAAAGAATTATTAGTTAGGAGTCTTTTACACTGTTGTTTAGTGAAATCCTTTTAGCATAATCAAATTGAATATATAAGATCTAACAAATGGAACTTTGCAGCACACCCCTAAGCCCTCCTGGTGTGCCTTCCCAGACCAGGAGAAATGAGCTCACAAACACTACACTGAATAGTTCTGTTTACACTTTTCCATACTTAATTGACCAAGAGTAATTGACCAAACACTGGAAAATTCAGGATAAGAAGAAAAATACAAGCCAAAGCTAAACTACTCATTCTCAAGCCAGGAAACAAGATCAACCTTGAACTCAAATATGATTTTAACTGCAGGGTACATGTCAATATGTTTAGATGATTCTGTCTGTGTATACAGTCATGCACAGAGCAGCATGGGGCCTCAACCATTGAGCCCAGACTGAGGTCGCCCCCAGAAACACCAATGATAGACTGAATCTCTAGAGAGCCCTGTTTGGATCTCAGTGCAGGAAATTTGCCCTGTATCCATTGGCAGAAGTTCCCAGGTTTCTGTTTCTTTGTCCTGGAAAGTGGGTAAGGCTCTCCAGACTGCTGGAGACAGCGCTGCTCCCTTGGGGGGAGGGGGGGAGGGGGGGAGTAAGCTGCCTCTTGAGCAGTCCAGCCCCCTTTTGTCTTTTTGTTTTTGTTTTTTGAGACAAAATTTCGCTCTATAGCTCTAGCTGTCTTGGAACTTGAGACTAGCTGGCCTCAAACTGACAGAGATCCGCCTGCCTCTGCCTCCCGAGTGCTTGGAACGCCTGCCTCTGCCTCCCGAGTGCTTGGATCAAGGGTGTGTGCCACCATGCCTGGCAGCTGTCCAGTTCTTTTTGAAAGCTGAATGTTTAAAGTAGCTAAAATGTGAGCTTAGTAGGAAACAGGCAGAGCTTGTCCCTAGGGTAAGTGTATATACTCCTTTGAAATTACTACAGACAGAGTTCACGTACAGTTTAGAGTTCTTCTGTGACCTAGGGGACCAGCAAAGCTCTGCTTGCTTCCAGGCCTTTCAGGATATAAAGTCAATGAACATTGATGATTGGATGCATGTTATGGAGATAGAGATCAATGGACACAATCATCTCTAATTGTCATTTCCATTTTCTATACATACATACATACACACACACACATACATATACACACACACACACACAATTTGTGAGGATGTGGGTCTAGCTCACTGAGGGGCACCTGCTTAGCATGTATAAGATCCTTGGTTCAAACCAGGCAGTAGTGGCGAATGCCTTTAATCCCAGCACTTGGGAGGCAGAGGCAGGCGGATTTCTGAGTTCGAGGCCAGCCTGATCTACAGAGTGAGTTCCAGGACAGCCAGGGCTACATAGAGAAACCCTGTCTCTAAATAAATAAATAAATAAATAAATAAATAAATAAATAATCAATCCTTGGTTCAATCCTCAGCACCAGAGGAAAAATAAAAAAGGTATTTGTGGTACTAACCTTGAATAAGTCTGAAATCTCTGTCATTTATACTCTTCCTTAAACAGTGGCTCTGGGGCATTTCTTAGTGACCTGTGTGTCACATACAACAGAATCACCTGGGAACTCTTGTTAAGAAGTGATTCCTAGATGCTGGCTCAAGCTTTCTGTAGTCAGAATCTTTAGTTTGAGCCCAGAAATTTGCTAGGGAATCTTCCAAAGGAACGAGCTTGAGGCTGTCTCCAATGAGAGTTGCTGCTGGTCAACTAACTGCTTAGTGTTGGGATTCCAAGGATGGTGTGCGCTCAAGTGTCCTGCTTGTCAAGCTTCTCTGTCCTCTTCTTCCCCCCAAATGGTCCAGGAGCTAACGGAATTACTGGAGGAAGAAAAGCTGAGTTGTGTGCCCGTGCTCATCTTTGCTAACAAGCAGGATCTGCTCACAGCAGCCCCAGCCTCTGAGATTGCAGAAGGGCTGAACCTCCACACCATCCGGGACCGTGTCTGGCAGATCCAGTCCTGTTCAGCACTCACAGGCGAAGGCGTCCAGGTGAGACGGCAAGGCTTCGTTTCCTGTAAACATGGCAGCTCACTAAGGCATCTGCCTCACTGGGAGGGCTGATCTAGACCAGTGGTCCTCTACCTGTGGGTCATGACCCCGTTGGGGTTTTAGACCATTGGAAAACCGTTATGAAGGAGCAATGAAATACTTTCATGGTTGGGGGTCACCACAACTTGAAGAACTATACTGAAGGGTCACAGCATTAGGAAGGTTGAGAACCACTGACCACAGAAAAAGATATGAAGCAGATGGCCTCTGACTGCAGATGAACCATTGTAGAAGTGACGGTTCCTCTCAGCTTAGAAACCGAGTACATACCATGAAGTGCTCTGCAAGAGAAACTGCCCTGTGCCTGCAACCTATTGTCCTCACCTGGGGAGGCCCGAGGAAATGACTCTTAAGTTGCTGGATAGTTGTATCTGCATCCTGGGTTGGGTCTAAGACTATGGATGCTAAAAGCCTGGTCTCCTAGGTGATTGCCATCAGCAACCATACAGATGGGGGCCTAGCTGGCCTAGAAATGCCTCAGTTTCTCCTTGGTTCTCTCCCTGCCCTCAGGCTTGCTGTCTGTTTCAAGCTACAGGTCTTGATTGCCCACTGAGGGGCTTCTGTGGACACAAAGCCCTGGGCTTTATGCTGAGGGACCGCACACCAGGAGACTGAATACCCCCTTGTGAAATGTTAAGTTAGGGCAGAACCTAGCCCTGTCCCAGTCATCCAAGAGGCTGATTCTCCAAAAGACACGCATGCACTTCTAACCAGATGCTTCCTCCCAAGCTTTCCTGACTCAGTGACATGCCGTGTCAGCCCTTTAAGAAGACCCCGAATCTTCCTCATTCCTCATTTTAAGCATGTGGTTTATCTGCTAGGATGTGTCACAGTGCTGTGAGGACAGGTCGGTCCTGCATCTTATCCCCCTCTGCTGTGTGGTATGTTCATAATGGCATGATGGATGTGTCACAGTGCTGTGAGGTCAGGTCGGTCCTGCGTCTTCTCCCCTTCTCTGCCGTGTGGTGTGTTCATAATGGCACGATGGTTGGTTTTTCTCTTAACAAGGCTTGTTGGGTTGTGGACCTGAGATGTGATTCTTCCCACTGCCTGCAGCCTCTTCCTTTTGCCATCCCTTCAGATGTTCTCCCTTCCCTCAGTCGATTGACACTGACTTGATTTTAAATGGGCTGATTGCTTTAGTCTCAAGCAAATAATCACATGCAAGGATTGTGTTGGTCCTGACATATTTGTTGCTGTTTGTTTTATTTTTACTTTATTACAAAAATAAGCCAGGCCTGGCAGTGGTCGCGCACACCTTTAATCCCAGCACTTGAGAGACAGAGAGACAGGTGGATTTCTGAGTTCAAGGCCAGCCTGGTCTACAGAGTGAGTTCCGGGGCTACACAGAGAAACCCTGTCTCAAAAAGCAAAAATAATAATAATAATAATAATAATAATAATAATAATAATAATAATAATACAAAAGAATTAAAGTGGGTTATGGTTTCTTCAGCCTGCCCAAGGATATGGAAACGGGGCGGGGACCAGAATAAATGATCTGGAGTCAGTACCAAGCGCAGTAGCATTAAAGTCAAGGGCACAAGACTCGCCCAGCAGTGGTGGCACATGCCTTTAATCCCAGC
>NW_022196904.1:177745459-177745582 GCF_008632895.1 Mastomys coucha | reverse complement strand
TTTTGCACCCCCACTGCTGTCTCGGTAGACTTGTGTGCTTCTAGCAATACAACCTCCACAGGTGCACAGCGCCCCCTACAGACTGGCAGTGTAACCACCACAGGTGCACAGCGCCCCCTACAG
>NW_022196904.1:177741114-177745427 GCF_008632895.1 Mastomys coucha | reverse complement strand
CCACCACAGGTGCACAGCGCCCCCTACAGACTGGCAGTGTAACCACCACAGGTGCACAGCGCCCCCTATAGACTGGCAGTGTAACCACCACAGGTGCACAGCACCCCCTACAGACTGGCAGTGTAACCACCACAGGTGCACAGCGCCCCCTACAGACTGGCAGTGTAACCACCACAGGTGCACAGCGCCCCCTACAGACTGGCAGTGTAACCACCACAGGTGCACAGCGCCCCCTACAGACTGGCAGTGTAACCACCACAGGTGCACAGCGCCCCCTACAGACTGGCAGTGTAACCACCACAGGTGCACAGCGCCCCCTACAGACTGGCAGTGTAACCACCACAGGTGCACAGCACTCCCCCCTAGAGTTCCTCTTCTTCCCTTCCTCTGCCCCCTCCCTCTCTCCTTTCTTCCAAGGTGGAAATCAAATCCAGGTCAGTGAACATGATGGGCAAGTACTCTACCGGTGAGCTTCATCCCCAGCCTCCATTGTAGAACCCTTACTCAGCAAGCTACTAGGCCTTAGACAGTGTGGTAGTAGCAAGGGATCTGTAACTAATAGACAGTTTGAATAAAGTGAAACTGCAGTCATTTGGTCATTTGTATAAAGAAAAAATGTGCTTTTTTTTAATCGGAGACCTGCAGCAACCAAGGGCACAGGAAGTGACATCAAAAGAGGTCTAGGGTCAGCAAGATGTCTCAGTGGATAAAGGTGATTGCGATAAAGCTGAATGGATGACCTGAGTTTGATCCCAGGACCACAGGGCAGCAGAGAGCTGACTCCCGAAAGTTGCCCACTGACTTACACATATAGATAAGTTAATTAATTAATCAAAATGCAATCATATGAATGAGAGAGACATCCAGCAAAGAACTGAGAGCAAAGAAAGTGATTTTATACAGAGGACAAATAGTTTGAAGGTCACTTAATTAGTTTGTAGAGAGTACCAGGGTGTATAGAATTGGATAGTTAAGTCTGGGATTTCAAGGTTAATGAGATTAGATTATGGTTAATAGAATGATATAAATTTAGAGAATTTAACCATTATTTGAAATAGGTTATTTAATAAAAATGTTAATTAAGAGGGGAATCTTCTATTGTCCTTTCATGGTAACCTTTGGGGAGCAGAGAAAGGTCATGGAGCCTTCCGTGGAAGCGCTTTTCACCCTCAGCCACTTACGGACCTGCTCCTCCCTCAGGTGATGCTGCCCCAGCTCAGCCAGCTTCTTGTTTTTTACCTTTAAAAGAATCACTTCAATGTAATTCCTTTCTAGGATTGCATGGCTAAAGTATAGGCCTTTCATGGTTCTTAATTAAGGATTAAAATATCCCTAAAAATTAAGAACTTTGCTAGAAAAATGACTGTATGATTCAGTTATTTGGGGTTCACTTTCAGATATAAATCCATTTTGTTCTCCTTACCCCACCTCCCGAGAGGCTGCCCGGCTGGTGGAGCTGCCTTTGGTGCCACCCCTGTGACAACCCAGAAAGAAACTACAAAAATCCTAGGAAAGGAGAAAGTGGGGGAGGCCCAGGGTTTATGCTGAGAGTAGACTCTGCTGTCTGCACTGTGTGTGTGTGTGTGTGTGTGTGTGTGTGTGTGTGTGTGTACATATCCAATCAAAACACGTCTGGCGGCCTACATAGAGGTTACTTATCTCTAAACCTGTTGACCCAAGTTCCCTCTCTGGAACCCACATGGTGTAAGGGTGTAAGAGAGAGACAACTCTAGCAAGTGGTCCTCTGTGCTCCACATGTGCAGACATGGACACCCCCACTACACATAGACACACAATGGCTGGATGAATGAGTGAAATGTAAAACATTTATAAACACACAAATAAAAAGCAGATCTAGGAGAACTGTGGCAGAGTAAGGAACAGCAAGGCCCAGCAGCTGGAAGTCAGACAGGTGGTGTGCCATGCCCTCGGTGGCCAAGCAGGCCAAGTAGCTGCTTCCCCTTAGTTAAGTGTCTTGAACATGTCATGTGAAATTGTGGGAGCTGGGATTCCTAGGAAGGGATTGCTGGGAGGGAGTTTGTAGCTCAAGGAGCACTTAGGTGCTCTTTACAAGACAATGCCATGTGTTCAGCTGTGTATGGTTAAGGACATTAAGAAAGTTTGGGACAGCTCTTTCCTCACCTGATTGATGGTGGCTGGGAGGCCAACTCATCACATAATTACAGCGGGTTTTCAGAGAGAGATTGTCAGGAATGAAGAACAGGTACGAGGCACAGACTATGAAGGAGGGAATCAATCTTGGACACTCCATCCTGCTGAGAGGCCTTTAGGCCAAAGAAGGGATCAGAAGAGACCCAGTTCCATCAAGCAGGTGACAGCAAAAAAAAAAAGGGGGGGGGTGTGGGGTGTGGGGAGGAAATGTGAAAAATGTATGGGATGGATTTCCTAAAGCTCCTGTGGCCAGACACACCCCTCCGCATGGAGAAAACCTCCCTCCATGCCCTTGAGGCTAGGCCTGTTGCAGGGCTTCCTAGGATATATTACTTAGCAACGGGCCCTTGTCCTTTTCCATTCCAAAGGACATCTAGAAAGTGTACAAAGGATGGGGATTCGATTTAAAAAAAAAAAAGTTATAGAAAACCCCATCCCACTTCCACCCGCAGCCGTGAATTTCACACCAGACCATGTCTGTCCTTCCTACTGTAGTTCCAGGTATTTGAGACACTTTTCTAAAACACAGTGTGCGTGATTGTTCTGGCTTTAGACTTCCTTTTAAAGCAGAAGTCGCAGTTTAAACCTGGCCTCCACTTCATCATCACTGGTCACCTGCCAACACTGATGGCTTTGACCGGGCAGAATGATCCACGGGAGGCTGCCCTGCAGGCTACCGAGCCAGACTGACTTCCCATGTGGCATCTCCCCCATCCCTCACCTTGCTGAGGTATGGACTAAGCCTGTCAGGGGTGCCCGTCCAGCCTCATGCCTCTGTTTTTCCTAAATCTAGGGGACTTCTCCTTAGTCTGCTAATAGAATTTGCCTTGTTTTTCTTTGCAGAGGTAGAAGTTGAACCCAGTATCTTGTTTATGCTAAGCCTTTATTCTATTTCAGAGCTATACTCCCCAGTCCCACATTTTAGTGTTTAAAAAAGGATGTCCAGCCGGGTGGTGGTGGTGCACGCCTTTAATCCCAGCACTTGGGAGGCAGAGGCAGGTGGATTTCTGAGTTCGAGGCCAGCCTGGTCTACAAAGTGAGTTCCAGGACAGCCAGGGCTACACAGAGAAACCCTGTCTCAAAAAACCAAAAAAAAAAGGATGTCCAGTCCTTCTTTCCAGGCCTGGGATCAGTTGGTACTTATTCCAGGTATTTGTGGATCTGTTTACCTATCAGCTGGACCTCAGGTTGACTTTTATATTTGCAGGCCTCTCTGTGGACTAAGAGAGCAAGCCTGTGACATGTGATTTGCTCCCCCCTGGTACACTGCCCTTTGTCACCAAAAAAATATGAACAGCAAATGATATTTTATGTATGCTGTGTTCAGCTGCTCCTTGACCCCAGGGGCCTAAAGGCACAATGAAGCAGGCTGCATTGCTCAGCAAGGATCTGAGTGCCTTGTCATCCTAAAGCAATTCCTGAGGCGGCCACATAGTCAGCCTAGCTTTAAAAAACCAGGCCACCTAACCATGGCCACCACAGCTTCCCTGCAGCCATGCAGCACTGATGGACGCACTGGACTGAGCTCAAAGTAAAAGAGCAGAGCAGCCAGAGACCAGCCTTGCCCATAGGCAAGCAGCGTCCTCAACTCTCAGGCTGGGGGCACGATTAGAAGGGGCAGTTTTTCTCCACCACCATCATCATCACCAATCCACAACCACCATCATCACCATCATTCCCACCATCACCACCACCACTACCACCATCATCACCATCATTCCCACCATCACCACCACCACCTCCACCCCTGCCCCCATGGATATGGTAGGAATACTTCTGCAACACAGAGATATTTATTTCCTCTCCAGGAAGCCACACAAGGCCCAGTGTTTGAGGGTCCCTGTCTCTAGTCTCTATTAATAAATGGAAGCTAATCAGTTCAAATTCAGTTTCAGCAAGATTGGTAGGGAAAGGAAAGGGAGCCTGTCCCCACCATAGAGAGTCTTTCCCTACAGTGAAGATCAAATGTGCAGGAAATGGTCAAACCAGTTTTTAACAATAAAAGGTTCAACCATTAAACAAACCTATGAATTCATTTCCTTCTTCAGGGACAGCTCCTTAAGTTAGCAATCGCACCGCTCACTCACACACAGACAAGCCCACCGCTCACTCACACACAGACAAGCCCACCGCTCACTCAC
>NW_022196904.1:177734911-177740658 GCF_008632895.1 Mastomys coucha | reverse complement strand
CACTCACACACAGACAAGCCCACCGCTCACTCACACACAGACAAGCCCACCGCTCACTCACACACAGAAGCAGAAGGCTCCTCTGCATAATTTTGTTGTCTCTAAATGTCGAGTAGCCACTGAAAGAGGTGGCCCAGGTCACAAATGCCCAGCCTTCCACAGCCCTAGATCCCAGCAGGTTAGGAATCCTCTGGTCCTTTTTAGAGCTGTAGCAAAAAGTAGGCAGGGTTCCTGGACAGGACTCCTCCAGTCTTTACCCTGGATTCACCCGAAGGGAGCCATGAGGGAAAACACCAGCAGAATGGCCTTTCCCAGATGCCTTCCAGGGACCCCCAGCTCCTCTGTAAATGAGATGCAGAGCACTTCCTGCCACCCTCAGCCACAGAGAAGATGGTGACCAGTATGTGGTTCTCAGTGGGAAGAAAGGCGCACTTCAAGGCCCACCTCGGCCCCAAATTTTTCTGTTCTTCATTTCCTTGTTTGCAATCTGGAAATAATATATTTCACTGGGTGGTTATGAGAATTAATTTTAAAGACTATAAATTAAATAGGAGCTGTACAGCAGACAGCATGCGGTCCTTGCGTAGACCCTCCCACCCTGGGTTTTGGCTAACACTATTATCTTTCCTTCCCAGTGGGCTCCTTGATAAAACCTGCCCTTCCTTGATTTATGAGGTACTGTCACAGAGGAGTGTGGCCCTCCCCTCCCCCTGCCTCTCACCTCTAGCTCCCAATGCCCAAGCCCAGGGCTTTACCCAAGAAGGGTACCAGAGGTGGAGGACAGCCATAGGTCCTGGCCTCTGAGCGCCCTCTGTCACCAAGAGCGTGGTGGGCAAGCCTGCACTGCAGACCTTCAGACATCTGCAGGACAGTGTCCCTCAGCAGGCCAGGCCCTTTAAGCCCCTTTCCGCCTCCACAGGGTATGGTCCCCTCCCCCTCCCGCTTTGAGTGCCTGCAGCTGAGTAAATATTTCCCCTATCTCTTTGCCTACACTTATGTTTGGTGAAATATAATAAGGGACCCCCCCCCTTCACCAGTCATACACCAAGAAAAAGACAAAATGGTACTGGCGTTGTGTGGGGACACTTCTTGAGATCCCAGAGAAGCTGGCCTGATAAAACCTGTCTGTAGGAAAGGGAACATGGAGATGCCACCGCCACCCTTGGGTGTCTGTGCTGCACTTGACCAGAGCAGTGCCGCCCGTAGTCTGAGCTCTTCCCAACTTGGAGCAAGAGTAGAAGGTTATCTCCGACCGTAGTCATCCCTCTTGTATGTATAAAAATCTTTTTTGTCTCCTGGCAGGTGATCATTTTTTTCCTAGAAACCAATTAGCTACTAAAATTAAACATGCTCTCTTTAAATGAATCCTTTTCATAAAACGGTTTTAAAATTGCTCAGCTTTTCAGAGTGTGCAGCTGACCCAGTTGTAATCAGCTGCTTTGGGGTCCCCTCACCTGGTCCCCCACTGCCCAGCTGCAGCCAGGTGCTTCCCACCTGAAGGCTTTCTGCCAAGGCCAGGCCTCATCTTGGCAAAGCAGGAAATTCCCCCAGATCATCAGGTTCACCTGCCCCAGCACCCTGATGGCAGCCCGGTGGAGTTTTAATGAGGGTGCAAGCAGGTGACTGTCAGATTAGCCAGGAGAAAGGGGGCCTGCTGGTTGTTTTGCAGTGTTTATGGGATTAATGGCCCAGTGGCCAAGGGTGTCAGCTGATATGTATTGCCCTAAGCTGTCTTAGGTGTTCAGGCTCAGCGGCCAGATCCACAGCCACCAGAGCTGTGGGGTTGGGAGTGTGGGTGTCACCTGTGTCTGAACGCATAGGTGAGGCCTGGCCTCCTGCAGGGTACCCACTTGAGTTCTCTTCCCTGCTTCTAAGGGAACTTGACTTACCTGAAGGTCGGGAGTCCCTTGGGAGGGGGTGTGCCCAGGTATGCTCCAGAGTTGGCAAGGAGGTCAGATTTGACAGGCCTGGCACCTGTGAGGAATCGTGCTGCCTACCAGGAGGCTGTAGGCATTGTGTGGGTTTTGTGTTGTTGTTGTTGTTGTTTTCTTTTTTGCCTCAGTCCCTCTCTAGCCTTCTAAAAAAAGGACACTTTCAAGGTCGCTGTGCCTTTAAGAAAACCTCTCCTTCCCTCTGTGCTTAAAGCGACCAGAAGCCACTTTGAAACCTCTCTGTAGGAGCACATGTGTATTGCCCCTGCATGTGTGGAGGAACACCCACTGCAGAGGGTTGTTTTCCAAAATGAAATTTAATTTAACCCAAGTGTACCCTGTCACACTGTAAACACACTGGGGAGCCAGAAGGGTAGCTCATTGAATAAATGCCCTAGTAAAGGTCAGCTGCTTTTAGAAAAAGCCAAAAATGGCCGGAGTCTTTGCTGAGAGCCCCGCAGCTGAGCCCTGGACCCAGGCAGATGTGTTTATTTTTAAAGTGGGAGTTCCTGCGGACGCATCTCAAGTTCAGATGTTGACTGACTCTGTCTCGATCCTGATCCTGTGCTCAGGGACCTCCCTCTGCCCTCCCAAAAGGTCACCCGCCCTGGTCAGCCAGGTGGGCTCTGGGGCAACAAACTCCCTAGAGTAAGTGGTCCCAGTCCCCTGCAGGCTGAGCTCTTGGGACACTCCTTGCAACTAACACTGCCTTTTTCTGCCCCTTTCCCTCAAAGGATGGCATGAACTGGGTCTGCAAGAATGTCAATGCAAAGAAGAAATAAAACGGAGGCGGATGGCGGCGCGGGAGCCGGGAGCTGAAGTCCGCCTGGGAAACCCTGGGCTGCTGCTTCTGACCAAATGCTTTGCCGTCCTTGCACAGCTGCAGCTGTGTGGCGGAGAGGGGACAGCAGCTTGAGAAAGATCCCTATCCCAGCAGTAGATTTTAACTGATCTCAGAGGTTCAGGATCGTTTTTCAAATAAAGGAATTATATTATTTCCTCTGCATAATTGAAATAGTATTAAATGTCACATGATTAGAAATGAGCAGGCACTCGCACTGCAGCTATACGATTCCAGGGAGCTTTTTGTGAAAAGGGACGAAGCCACTCCTGCCAGCCTCTCTGTTTACTGACCTGTCCCTTCACGCCCTTGCTGGGTGGCAACCACATGTTTGGGGGTGCTGGGCAGAGACTTTTTTCTCTCATTTGCAACTGAGCCAGGGCTTTGGTCTGTCCAGCAGGAAGCCACCACTGGGGGAGGTAAAGGATAGCTGATGATTAAACCGTCTTGTCAGGTGGCTAAGACTCTGCGTGTAATCCTCACTTTTTGACAGAAAAGAAAAAAGAAAAAAATGTTTGCAAACAAGTCACTGCAGAACCATCCCCGCTCCAGCTCCAGCCCCTGCTCCCCGCCACCTTCTCCCCCTCCCTTCATCCCCGCCATCATCCCCCTCATCCCCACTCCAGCCCCTGCTCCCCACCACCTTCTCCCCTTCATCCCCGCCATCATCCCTCTCATCCCCGACAGCCACGCGGGAAGCAGTCTTAGGACTTTTGACTGTAATGACATCTGGAATGTAAGGAGAGCTGGGAGGTTTAATTCCAGAAAAATTACAAGGTCCTTAGAAAGCCCTCACATCGAGGGCTCAGGCTAGCGTAAACAGGTTTTCTCCAGCTCAGTGGAGCAAGGAGCAGTGGACTCTGAGATTAGCTGACTTCTCCACTGCAGTCCTATAGAGGGGATTTCTAAAGCTCAAAGAATTCTGTGTTTAAATGATCACAATAGGCCGACGCTATCAGATTTTAAAAATAAATGCAGCTCTGCCATGAACCTGCTCCTCTGAGAAAAGCCAAGTGGATCGATTTTGAGAGGAGATCAATTCTTACAGGGCAGGCAACTGGATGGTGTGGGAAGCCGATGGGAAGCGACTGCTGCGGGGTGAGCATGGGTGTGATCTCTGGGGCTGGGCCCAGGAAAGCCACTCACCCCATGCTGGTCTCTTCTACCCCTTTCCGGCAAACATGTTGTTGTCTGATCGATCGGGAGGGGTGGTAAGCACCCTGTCCTTCCCCCACTGCAAAAAGAGCATGTTTGCCTGAGCCCCCAGAAATCCCAGCCTCAAACCCCGAAGGCAGGCCAGAGTATCGCCCGCTCCTGAATTAAACTCTGTTCTGGGCATGAGCTCAGGGCTTTTCAGAGAATAAATAAGAGGCTATCCAACGCCTGGTAGGTCCAGGGAGGCCAGCTGCCTTCTCATCCTGGGAGGCCTTTCCAAGCCCACCGTGATGTGCAAGCAAACAGGAAGTGCCCCAGAAGCCCCTGCTCTATGGTACCCAGCTTCTTCGGGGACTCCGGAGAGGCAGAAGCTTGGACAGTTTGAAAAGTGGTCAGGATAAAAGCTATCAACAAAGGCTGGGAGAGGTGTGGGGTTGCAGAGCACAGGCCTGTAAGGACTTGCAAGACAAAAGAAGGTGAGGTTTTAAAACTGCTAGCTAGCCCTGCCGCCTCTCCCATTGACTTCTCTAAGTCACCCAATCCTCTAGCTTTGAAGGGTGGCAAACAGCTACAAAGAGTCGGAAGTGCCCGTTCTCCGGCCGGATGTAGCTTTGGCCCTTAGAGACTCGCTTTTCCTTACAAATAGTGCTTCAGGATGTTATCTGAGGGGCCGGAAGCCTGCTTTGAGATCCAGTTTTGTAATGCTGCAGCAGGGGATTCTGACTTTGGAAGAGCATGAGTTGTAATGCATTTTTGGTCTCTTACCACCAGCTAAAGGAACTGTTTTAAAGAACCCCCACTCCTCCTCGGCCCCAGCTAGTAGGCAGGGCGACTTGTCCTGCTCTGATCCTTGTGTCTGTAAATGTCCGCATTTGCTTCCCAGCTAGAGACACCAGACACAACTGTGGCTGTCACAGGCTTTTATCTTCCCTGTGAGCCCTGTTGAACCCTCCCGGGGCTTCGGGGATAAATGAGTGGAGCCTGAAAACTGCAGTTTGCAAGCTCCCATTTGTAAAAACAAAATGCTTGTAAAGTCCCGTTTCCTTCCACTGTGCCACCCCTGCCCCCTGTGGCCATGGCCAGAGAACAGAGTCTGAAGCTAGAAAGGGGATGCCCCGCCCCTGTGCCTTCCCCCTTCCCAGTGAGCCCTGGTAAGACTTTTGCTCTGCGCACCATTGCATCTGAATGTTCAGGGGGTGAGGGCCGAGGCCAGAGGGCAGGCAAAGTCCACAGTGTATACTCCAACCAGTTGTGGGAAAAACTGAGCCCTGCTCTCACCCTCCCTGTGTGGCTCCTTTTGGCTGGATTCCCTTCGCCCAGTGCAATACACCCTTTCCCTTTCGCTCTCCCTTGGTTACTATGGAAACAAGGGTGTCATTGATGTGGGCTGAGCTGGGGAACATGTCGGTGCACAGCTGAAAGTCAGCGATTATGCCGGTGGTTAGCTCTGCCCGGTAGAAAAGTCCACAGCCTGAGATGCGGCAGAAGGACAGTCTTGCCGACGCCCTCCCCCACCCCCTCCCTTCTCCGTCCCCGTCTCTGACAATTTCTTTATTCCCCTCCGGACTAAAGCGGTGGCTATTTTTATGACAGTCTGTGCCCCACCCTCACTGTTGGCCGCTCCTTATCCGGCCTGGCCTGGAGGGTGACACCATGTCACCCTCACCAGGACCAATGTCTCGGTTCCCTTCTACAGTGTGCTTTGATTCCTCCTTCCTCTCCTTTTCAGGACGCTTCTTCCTTTATTTTTAGCTCTGCTCTCCATGTGGTTTCGGGGTTCGGTGTGATCCATCGGAAGGTTCTTTTTTTTTTTTTTTTTT
>NW_022196904.1:177706758-177734560 GCF_008632895.1 Mastomys coucha | reverse complement strand
CAGGTGATGTGAAAACCACCACCTCTGCAGCAGTAGCAGCGGCCACCCGCCCCACCCGCCCCCAACCCCGTGCATCTCCTGCATAACTAGGCAGCACTGACCCCACTCTGCAGTGACAGAGACAGGCCTTTGCCTCCGTTAAGGAATTTACCAGGATCACAGCTCCTGTAAGGATTGGTGGAGCCTGAAACCTGGGTCCCCTGCTGTCTCTAAAGGACAAAACAAATCAAAACAAAACCATCACCACAGCCCAGTTCCCTGCAGTTCCAGTCCCAGCCCTCACCTCCTGCCTCCCCACCACCCTCTGCACCAGGTGTCCCCTAAGCTAGCACTGCCAGCCCTTCCGGACTCCCAGTCCCCGGGGCCTCAAGTCCTCTCTCGTCACAGAAGCACAGTTGCAGATCTCTTTTCTCCCTTTGCATAGGTTCAGCCCCCATGGACAGCAAAAAGGAGGGAGACATCAAGAACATGTGGGCTGCCAGGGACACTTGCAGTCACCTACCACCTACTATTGAGTCCTTTTGCCGGAAGCCGGAAGCCACCAAGAGAAAATGCTAGCTAGCCTCTGGAAGGTGGAGGTGAGAAGTTCAGGACTTCAGAGCAGCTTGGGCTACTTGAAACCCCATCTCAAAACCTCAGAAGTCTAATGGGGACACTCACGAAAGGTCACAGAGGCTCAGAGGTCTATAATCTTCCTCACCCCTTCATCTACTCCTAGAGTCCTTCCTAGAGCTGCTGGCAGGAGAGGGAGCCAGAGGTGGGAGGACTGAAAAGGTACAAGGTGTCTCATGTGCTACCGGACATTCAATTCATCTTGAATTTCAAATAAAGACTAGTGTTTACTTCAGCTATACTCCATGCAGTACTTGGGACCTTGTTATAATACTCAGGAAAACATTGTTTATCTGAAATTAAAATTGAACTTCCATTCTCTTTTGGTTTTTTTTCCTTTGATAAACCTGATGTTCCTACCAAGGACTAACAGAGGACACGTGACAAGCAGGGCACTTTTATCTTCAACTAGGCAGAGTGGCACAGGTCTGTAATCCCAGCGCTCAGAGTTAGGGTGAGGGTGAGAGTTAGGGTGAGGGTGAGGGTGAGGGTGAGGGTGAGGGTAAGGGTTAGGGTTAGGGTTAGGGTGAAGGTGAGGGTGAGAGTTAGGGTTAGGGTGAGGGTGAGGGTGAGGGCGAGGGTTAGGGTGAAGGTGAGGGTGAGGGTGAGGGTGAGGGTGAGGGTTAGTGTGTGCCTGTAACCCTAGAGCTCAGGGTTAGGGTTAGAGTGAGGGTGAGGGTGAGAGTTAGGGTTAGGGTTAGGGTGAGGGTGAGGGTGAGGGTGAGGGTGAGAGTTAGGGTGAGGGTTAGGGTGTGCCTGTAACCCTAGCACTCAGGGTTAGTGTTAGGGTGAGGGTTAGGGTTAGGGTGAGGGTGAGGGTTAGGATTAGCGTTAGGGTGTGGGTGAGGGTTAGGGTGAGGGTGAGGGTGAGGGTTAGGGTTAGGGTTAGTGTGTGCCTGTAACCCGAGTGCTCAGAGGCTGTGTTCTGTAATCCCAGCACTCCAGGAGCTGACAGGTTCAAGACTAGCCTATGCTATATAGAAAATTATTTCAAAACCAACACAAAATGTCCAGCTGTCGTAGCACAGGACTTCAATCCCAGTATTTGGTAGGCATAAGTAGGAATCCCGTCTCTGTGGGTTTAAGAGCAGCCTGGGTTATCTAGACAACAGGGAGAGGTGCTTACCATCCCTGTCTGGAAACCCAAGTTCAATCCCCAGAACCCACACCAAGTTGGATGGAAAGAACCAACTCTGCTAATAGTAGACACTTCTTCATGCCTCAGTCTCGCGTGTGTATAATAGGGGAATGGTGATCAGGAGGACTAGAGAGGAGTTACCTCGTGTGTGTATAATAGGGGAATGGTTACCAGGAGGATTAGAGAGGAGTTACCTTGTGTGTGTAAAATAGGGGAATGGGGACCAGAAGGACTAGAGCGGAGTTATGCTCAGGGTGTGCTATCTGTGAAATCTCTGTAGCTATTACCAAAAAATCTGGCACTTTCCCAGACTCCCAAGGCGTCTGCCTCCACCTCCTTTCCTAGTCCTGTGTGGCTCTGTGACTCTCAGAGCGACATACAAGCAGTCTGTGGGCAGCCTTCCCTGAGGGGCTGGCAGACCCCCTCTCTTTGAGGCTCCCAGGACCACCCCAACCACACCTCCTGCAATTAGATTTGTAAGTGGGAACAGGCTCTCATCAGAGGCTCCTGATTGGCTCCAGGCAAAAACACAGTTTAGTGCTCAGTCAAGCTGCAGTTTTAGGGCTTCTGTGCCCCCCATCCCCCCTTAATTGCAATCTGTTCTGTAATTTCTTTTTCCAACACTGCAGAATGCAGAGAAACTGCAGCCGACACCAGTCAGGCAGGGAGGAGGGAAAGCGTTCCTGGTCCCTGCAGAGCATCTGCTGGTCCAGCACTCAGTGGATGTGCAGTGTGTGTGTGTGTGTGTGTGTGGTGTGTGTGCAGTGTGTGTGCAGTGTGTGTACAGTGTGTGTGCAGTGTGCGCGCACGGTATGTGTGTACAGTGTATGTGCAGTATGTGTGTGCGTGTGTGCACGCAGTATGTGTGTGCAGTGTATGTGTAGTGTGTGCAGTGTGTGTGCATGCAGTGTGTGCAGTGTGTGTGCACAGTGTGTATGCAGTGTGTGTGCACAGTGTGTATGCAGTGTGTATAGTGTGTGCAGTGTGTGTGTGCAGCGTGTGTGCAGTGTGTGTGTGTTTATGCAGTGTGAAGCACTCTGAAAAACAGCCACAGGCGTGAACCTGTGGAGATACACTCTAACCAGTAACCCGACCTCCACACATCCGGGGCAGCTGAGAAAAAACAGTTAAGCCAGTATCCTCTTGCCCCAGAAACATCTTATTTATTAATCTTACTTAACCTTTGCAAGGACACTATTACCTGGAGATACTGAGTCACTTGTCCAAGATATCACAAGAAGGAGACAGAGGAGATAAGGCATGGTGGTGCATACCTTTAATCTCAGCACTCCAGAGGCAGAGGCTGCCGGATCTCTAAGATCAAGGCTAGCCTGGTCTACAAAGAAAGTTCTGGGACACTTACACAGTTACACACACACAAAAATAAAATAATAATAATAGTAGTAGTAAAATAATAATAATAGTAATAATAGTAATAGTGAAAAAAAAAACAAAAACAAAAACAAAACAGGCTCACATTATGTTATTCTGGCTGGCCCAAACCCACTATGTGTAGACCAGAGTGGCCTCAAACTTACAAAGACCCTCCTGCCTCTATGCTGGGACTAACCCAGCTCCCTTTTGACTTCCAAAACTGTGATCTTAGAAGCCCCAAAGAAAGCTGGAGAGCTGGCTTGGTGTTTAAGAGCACCGGCTGTTTTTGCCAAGCACCCAGGTGCACACAGTGCCCAGACATACATAGATACGGGCAAAACACCAATACATGTGAGACGAAACAACAGCAATCTTTAAAAAAAAAAAAAGAAAGAAAGAAAGAACACAGGAAAGAAAGAACACAGGGATCTCCTTCACAAAGAACTCCAGAGCAATCTCCCTCCTTAGCTCCTTAGCCTGGAGTGCAGGGTTCCAGGGACAAAAATCCCTTGCTAAAGAAATTAAATATCAATGACAGAATTTTAGAGAGCAAATGGGGTACAGGAATGGGCAGAAGTCTTGGCTGGGGTACCTGAAGCTGGGGCCTCGTCTAGTGATTGGCTGAGTGGATCCTGCTGAATAGCCACCACTGCCACGTGTTCCTAGATGAGGAGAGTGGAGCAGGGCAGAGACTGACTGACTCCTGGCTTGGAAGCTCTTGCTCTCCAGTCAGGACTATCAGTGGCCAGGGGCACCTGGAGGACAGGCCTCCAAGGCACAGGAAGGTGGGGCAGAGGTGATCTTGCTCTGCCTTTGGACATTCCCTTAGTGGAGGCTCCTGAGACCACCAGCACAGGCACACGGAACAGGAACCAGCCCCACCCTTAAAACAAAAGAAAGCAGCTGGGTTCAGCTGTTCGTGGGTTCTGGGCTAAGTCTGTTGCCTCTATTCTGGACCAGAGATTGGCCAAGTTTGATCCAGGTCATTGGAGCACCAGTCTCGACCGTCCACTCTGACTTCCTGAAGGGAGGGGAAGAAAAAGGGAAGCTTGCAGGACAGACACCCCCCCACCCCATACACCCACAGCTTCTGCCTGCTGATCAGTCTTGAAAACTAAAGCCCAAGAGGCCTGTCATTTGTCTCCATTTTCCTTCTTTGGACCCACATTGGATAGACTTCACACTGGCTAGCATGCCATGCATCCGTAGGTCTTTCAGTCAGGTATCTGGGTGTAGGGCACAAACTTCCCATTCATCCTTAGGAGTGGCCTATCTGTGTCATTAGCATCTCCCAGCCTGCTTTCCCATCCCTCCTCAGTACACTCTTCAGAGCCCATTAGCCTCCCTCCCTGTCTTACTAGTACCAAAAGGTCGGAATCAGGGACGCACAGCAGCCCCCACACACAGAGCGTGGCTGATCTGGGGCTTTCCAGTATGATGGGACTTCCCTTAAGCTCCCAGATGACAGGGCTAACACAGTTTCCCTGCCACAGATGGCTTTTGGATAAGGGGGATCATCTTTGGTTGCCACCAGTAGCCCATCCTGAAGCCAAAAGACCAACTTAATCCAGCCCAACTCTTCCTCTCGATCCACTGCGCCCCCACGATGGCAGCCTAGATTTCATCCTGACTCACTCATGGCCCCTTTCCACCCCAAGACCTGCAAGAACTAGCAGGGCATCGAGTTGGGCAAAGAGAAAGTGGGAGGAGGCAGGCTTCATTCCATGGCTGGGATGCTGATCCAGGCAGGAGGGAGGGCCCCCCCACGCACAGCTGCAGGCAGCCTCCCTGCCCCAAGCCTGTGAATGGGCATGCACCCTCCCGCCTGCCTGAGTTGCTCCTGAAACAGTTGGTCCTAATGAACACTGAGCAAGCAGGGCAGCTGTGGGCATTATCCATATGCATGGGGAGGTGTATATTTATCCTCATATCCCACTCCACCCTGCAGCTGCCACCATCTCCTGTGCCAGGACAGTGAGCAGGCACCAGGGCCCAGGCTGCTCTGCCCACCCCCACCCCACATCCTAGCCTTCCCTGTTCAACCCACACCACAACCTCCACTTGACCCATTTAGAGGCAGAAATGTGTGTGTGTGTGTGTGTGTGTGTGTGTGTGTGTGTATGTGTACGCACATAAAATGTGTGAGCGTGTTTAAGATGGAGTGGAAGACAGTGCTCGCGCACACATCCACATCCACATCGTTTCCCCAGTTGGCGCTTTTGATTTCCTCTGAAGCCTCTTGATTGCAGGCACACAATGGCATCTTGCTGCCCTGCTCCCTCAGCAGCCTTAGGCTCTGTGCTGCATCCTCCCAAGAGCTGAGATTTTCTGCTGACTCTGGCTGGGCACAGGGTTGACAAACAAGGAAGAAAAGGCCTGAACCAGGCTTCCACCCTTGGCCCTGGTCCTTTCTGAGCCCCCATATCTACAGTGGCCTGGATTTCCTTCGGTCTCCCCACTGGCCACATTCTCTCCTGCTCCTGGCCTCTTCCCTGTGGAGGTCAGAGCTATTGTGCAGAAAGGCAGTCCCCTCTCAAAAGCCTGCTTTCCAGGTCTTGCTAGGACTCTCAAGCTCAAAACAAATGTTTCTCTCTCTCTCCCTCTCTCCCTCCCTCCCTCTCTCTCTTTTTCCTCCTCCTCGTCCTCTTCTTCCTCTTCCTCGTCCTCTTCTTCCACTTCCTCCTCCTCTTCTTCTTCCTCCTCCTTCTCTTTTGAAACAGAGTCTCTCTGTATAGCCCAGGCTGGCTTCAATCCCCCAGTCCTCGTGTCAATACAGAAAGTGTTGGATTTACAGGCATATACCACCACTAGATCGTTTCTTCTCTTATGGACTTTTGACTAGGGGCTTCACACAGACCCTACATTCTAAATGGACGCTCCTCCTTGCCCTCTGCTACAACTCCCACACCTGCTCCAAGAGTGAACCTCTCTCTCTTATCTCTCCTTTAGGACATGATTAGGCCCCACCTGCTTAGGAGCTGAGGGCTACCACTGCTTAGGTAGGAACTTGATGCTCCCGCCCTTTTTCACTGAGCAAGTATCCCCCAAGCAGAAGCAAAGCTCTTACAGTGGCCTCAAGTTCCCTCACGGTCTGGATGACCTCATCATCCCTGTTCCTCCCTCACTCTTTCCAACCACATTCACCCCCTGACTCTTCCTGAAATGAACTTCTGCTGGAAAGCAGCAAGCTCATTTCTCCCGCCCGCCCTGCTTGCTATTGCTTCAAATATCTCACATCTATACATTCTTGAAGTTTTCTTCTCTGTCTTCCTTTCTTCCTTCTTTCTTTCTTTTTGACAGTGTTTTCTCTGGTTAGCTCTGGCTGTCCTATCCTAGAACTTCTCGAACTTGCTCTATAGACCAGGCTGGCCTCAAACTCAGAGATCTGCCCACCTGTCTCCTAAGTGCTGGCATTGAAGGTGTGTGCTACCACCACCCAGTATTCTTGAAGTTTTCTGCCCAGTAGAGCCTACCTACCCATCTCCCTATATAAGAACCTATAGATCTCTGTGCCTTCTCATAGCCCCTCCCCTAACTCACTTTCATTTTCCTTGGTGGTATTTGCCGATAACCCATGATTACTTATTTATTGTTGTCATCTGCCTTTTCCTCATTAGATTATCAACTCTAAGATGGACAGAGGTCATGTTCAGTGGCATTCTAACACTGGAGTGATGCCCAAGACCAAAAGGATCTCAGTGGATATTTGCTGGCTGGCTGTCTGAATGAATGAATGGCACAATGCTAGACTCTGAACCATCAAAGATGACTAATATTGTTTGTTTCCACAGGGAGTCATATCTTAGCTGGAAATGTAAGCCCTAAAGCTTGTACCCTGACATATAAACCACAATTAGATTTTTTGTTGTTGTTTTGTTTTGTTTTGTTGTTTTTTTCGAGACAGGGTTTCTCTGTGTAGTCTTGGCTGTCCAGGAACTCACTCTGTAGACCTGTTGGCCTAGAATTCGGAAATCCGCCTGCCTCTGCCTCCCAAGTGCTGGGACTAAAGGCGTGCGCCACCACCACCAAGCCTCAATTAGATTTTTATTTTTTGAGATAGGGTTTCTATGTAGCCCTGGCTATCCTGGAACTCACTCTGTAGCCCAGGCTGGCCTTAAACTCACAGAGATCCTCCTGCCTCCCGAGTGCTGGGACTAAAAGTGTGCACCACCACCACCAGCTTCTTCTTTGTCTTTTTCTTCTTTAAATTGTGTATCAGTATGTGCAGAGGCTCTGGCCTGGAGCTAGAGTTACAGACACTACATGCTCTGAATCACGGAGACATGTCTCTAGCCCTGTAAATCACAATTAGAATATGAAGAAAGGCAACAGCACATACAGGAAATGAACCTTTGATGCTACAGAGAAGGAAGGGTCTGAATTCCAAAGCCACGGGGACCTGGGGCCATGTGGGCTGTTGGAAGACTGACCCTAAGTATATGGTTTAATGGTAAAACCTGGGGAGCTACAGCTGGCAGGGATGGCTCATTGATAGATCCCCATTAGGCTACAAGCTGTCCATTTGCATCTATGCCTACTTCTGTTTGGTGCCCTGCAGCAGGGACGCATATGGACAGTGTTTGATACCAACATCCAACTGACAAACAGGATATCCGTATGTCAAATGACTCCCCGCCATTTTTTCCCCTAGGTAGACCAGAAATCCACATTGCTCTTAACACTAGGCTCTTAGAAACTGTCCCCCTATTCTAGTTCTGACATGCAATTTGAGATAGTGCCTGTCACCCCTCACCTCCATTCTATAAATGGCACACCATCCCACATATCACCCCTGTGTTACCTCAATGTAAATAATGAAAAGTAACCTAGGGCACAGAGCAGATGGGTTCCTTTTCAAGAAAGACCCAATTACTGAAGATCTAACACAAGGAGAAGTCATAAATAGCCTAGTTTGCTGCATTTGAGAGAAATTAAGCACACAGCAATTAAAGAAAATGGGTCTCCTGTGGAGGGAACAGGCAGAAGCCCTCAGTGCAGAGCTCTGAGGTAAGTCCACTGTCCACCACGGCCAAAAGCAGCCCTGGGCCTTCTCGGACGGGTTTAGTCACCAAATTTGTATTTTCACTGTGGAAGAGATAGATGTCTCCAACATGGAAGATGGCTGCCAGCCGTCTGCCAAGGTGAGTTCCTCAAGACTACTGGAATCCATCTTGTTGCTGTGATCTTACAGTGTTTAGGCCTCTGTGTGATGGAATTCATCCTGCCCTGAAGGAGAAGGCTTTGGGGAGCAGGTGGAAGGGAGAGAGAAAAATACAAGGATGAGGTGAGTGCTCTTGGCGCCAGGCCTTTCTGGCTTGCTGCCCTCCTTTCTCACCTTTCAACCCTAAAGGCCACTACAGCACTTCCTGATGTGTGTTCCCCATTTCCCCTAGCCTCCAAAGAAAATTCTAGAAGGATAGCTCTTTACAGAGCCTGCATTCAAGGCCTTCACCTTAACACTTCTGTTCAGAGTAGAAGGCACAGGGGGCAGCTTACCTTCTTAATTTCAAGGAACCCAGGAACCGGCTCCAGCCCTGTGAGGTCATGGGTACCTGTCCTCTCAGTATTTGGCAAGCTGCAGCAAGAGGAACTGTGAGTTTAAGGACAGCCTAGATTGTACATAGTGAGACCGTATCTCTCAAAAGAGAAAGAGTTGGGCATCGTGACATGCACCAGCAATCCTTGCACCAGAACCTGTTAGCGAAGGCTGGAAGATCTTCACAAGTTTGGGCCCAGTCTGGTCCACAGAGTGAACTCCAGGCTAGAGCCTCAGAGGCTCTGTCTCACAAAAGAAAACCAAACAAAATCTGGGCATGGTGGGACACTCAGGCAGGAGGATCCTACAGATCCTGATCTACAGAGAGAGTTCCTGAGCAGCCAGATTTACACAGAGATAGATATCCTGTCTCAAAAAAAAAACAAAACAACAACAACAACAACAACAACAACAAAACACAAAAAAACACAAAAAACAAAAACAGAGTAAAATGGCATAGAAAGGAAAGAAGAGAGAGGGAGGATTCAGAAGGTTCTAGACCAGTGTCAGGATCTAGGGTCTCTCCTCCTTAGCCTGGTGGCCCTTCTCTCTGTTTGTCTGTCTGTTATCTGTTTGTCTGAGGCAGAGTTTTTCTTCTCTTCAGCCCTGGCTATCCTGGAACTCACTTTGTAGACCAGGCTGGCTTCAAACACACACAGATCTGCTTGCCTCTGCCTCCCCTGCTGGGACTAAAGACCAGAGCCAGCTCCCAGCCTTCCTTTATTGTTTTGTCCTGTTTGGTTGCATAGACCCTGCTGGATCCTCATGTGCTGCAAGTTCCACCAGGCCACCTAGGAAGGCAGGAACACAGTCCCAGGACTGTACCCAAGAGTCCCTGGGTATATGGACTCTATCTCCTTGCACTCTGTGTTCCTGGTAACCTTTACTGATGAAGGGAGAGTCTCAACCGTTAACCCTCCTAACCTAACCCTGCTAATCCTCCTCGCCCAGAATTTACTGGATGCAGAGCTCTAGTAGGGGAATCTCCCAGGGGCTAGGTACCGTCCCGAAGTTGCTAACCAACGGTTTCCAGTTAGGGAGAAGATGAAGGCGGGTGAGATCCGGTTTGATGACTGGGCTCTGAGTGGGAGGGTGTGAACAGGACAGGACTTCAGAAGTAAAGTTAGAATGACAGGGGTCTCCGTGTAGGGAAAATGCTGCCGTCGCTCAAATGGCCCTTCGCAGGGCGCCCTGGACCCCTAGGTATCATTTGGAGTGGGAAGAGGTTTTGTGTTTTGTATTAAAAAATCTGGGGTCTGGGGGGATCAAATACCCTGGGACAAGGGGGCGGAGGAGCCGACTGTCTCCAGCCCTTCTGGCCCTCAGTCCATCTCCCTCTTAGGCCCAGAGCTGCTTCCGGCAGTTGCAGAACCGCCCCCTCCCTGTCCTGCAGCTGTTCTCCAGCTGCCCAGCCCCACCCCAAGGACAGCTGGGAGAGGCTGTGGGAGGGGGCGGGAGCCTGGCCAGCTGCTGGCTCTGCCCGGGTCGGGGGAGGGCTGTGACATAAAAGAGCCGACAGGCCAGGGTAGTGGAGGAAACCGCCCCCCTCCTACCACCCCGCCGGGTGGCCTCCTCGCAGGCTCTGAGCATCTGGGCCACAGGAGCTGCCGCCCCCGTCTGTGGGGTGGTGGGGAAAAGGCTGTCGCCTCCCAGCACTTCCTGGAAAGGGAAGGCACGGTGGCCTCCAAGAAGGGGTGAGAATGAGGGGCACAGGGGCCTGCCTAGAGGACAGTGCCCCTGTGGGGTACAAGGCCGCCTGCCCTTCAGGTAACCATTGGAAAAGATCTTCCCTGCTTCCCTAAGCAGGCCGGGCCGCGGGTCGGGGGTGGGAGGGCGGCACTTAAGCCCTTTCTGGGCCTCTGCCCCTCACTCTGCTGGGAGGTGGTGGCTGACAGCTGCTTCTGGGAAGCCAAGACAGCTGGGTAGCTAGGGACAGCTGGATGGAGTTTTTCCCTGTTTCTCCGGCTGCCCAAACAGACTGTGGGCCTACAGCTGTGTAGTTGATTTAGGGGGTGGGCTTCAAAGGAGGTTGGGGGTGGGGTTCCAGTCTAACTTATCTTCCATGGTGTCTCTCCAGGACTCCATCTGGTTAATGCACCTGGAGAAAGGGCCCCTCCCACTAGCCAAAACAAGTTGGACCAAGTGGGAGAGAAATTAGGCAGTGTTGGATCTTTGGCTTCCAGCTCTGGGCACGGAGGGTGCACCAGAGCTCCTGACTAGACAGTGAGAGGAGCCGATACAGTAAACGTGTCTATCTGCCCACCAGTCCTACCTGTCTCAGACATCTGTTCCCTCCCCTCGGCCCCAAACAGGTGCAGGAACCTGAGCGGCTTGTCTTAGCTCTGGCTTCTAACCAGCCTAGGGTAGGAGAGGCCATGATGCTAACTTCTAAACTCTCCACTCCCCTTCTTTTGAACAGCCTGCCAGGCTAAGGGGAGTGACACATCCTTACTCCCCACCTGGGAGTAAGGTTTTCTGAGGTGCAGTGATCGGAAGTCACCAAGGCCTAGGCAGCTCACAAGGTGCTTACATTATGGCTCCCTGCCCACATTGTACCAGGTTTCCCGATTCCACAGAAAACAGGAGAAAAAAGGTACAGGTTCACTTTAAGGGGTGCATGCAAAAACAGGCAGCTGCGCCAGAGGTGGCAGCCTGCTCCAGTCCCAGCACTCTGGAGGCAGAGGCAGGTGGATCTGGGTTCCAGGCTAGCCTGGTCTACAAAGTAAACTCCAGGTCAGTCAGGGCTACATAGAAACCCTGGCTTAAAAAGCAACCAATCAACCAACCAGACAGCTGGGTAGAGAACCTTCGAGAATTGAGAGCCAGCCAGCAAGCCATCTCAGTACTCAGGAGGGAATCTGAGTTTGAGGCCAGCCTGGTCTACAGAGTAAGTCCCAAGACAGCCAGGGCTACACAGAAACCCTGTCTCTAAAAAACAAAATTTCTCTAGTTCCCCCCTTTTAATCCTATTTACCCACTTTATTCCTTCCAGGGCCAAAGTCCCAAGTCATTAAAGGGAGGAGTCCAGTGCTCCTCTCCCTGCAACAGGGCCTGTTTTGTCTGAGTTTGCAGCCCTGCTAGCACCTGGCATATAGTATGTGTCTAATACTTGTAGCATGTATACTTTGCAAGACTCAAAAATGCTCCTCCGTCACCTATCTTAGCTACAAGCACACAGACGGGGCCTCAGATGCCAGGGGTCTGCATCTCATAGGGCCAGGTCTGGAAGGCCCTCAGCTCAAGTATTTATCCAATGAACGCAGGTGAAAAGCAGATGCAGGTGGTGTCTGAGAAGTGCTATTTACAGTCCGGAATTGTGTCTAGACCCAGGAGGACAGAAGTCAAGACAGGAGGGCCGAGGCGGCAGCCTTAGAGAGCCCCGAGCATACCAACGGCAAAAGGTCCTTAGGCCTGAGAGGGTCAGTGGGGGAAGAGGCAAGGCTGGGCAAGACTGCACTGCGCCATCATGTTTATTAGAAGACTGGATTTCAGTGTGTGTGCTCTGGACAGGAAGTCCACAACTGGGATAAAGTGCTCACTGTAGGAAGCTGCTCTGCCAAGATCCGGGTGAGGACCTCATCTAGGCAGCCCCTCCCCCACTGACCTCCACAAGGGCTGTGCTCTTGTTTTTATTCATTATTTCTTTTATTTCTCTTTATTATTATTAATATTATTATTATTTGCTTTCACTGTGGTCACTATCATTGGCAAAGTTCTTTTTTCCCGCTTTTCCTGGACATGGGGCTCCTGGCTTTGAAAGATTCCACTCAGGCATGAAGGTGCCAAAGGCTGCTTGAGATGTGGCCTTGAACTCCCGCTGGGAAGATGTTGAATAGAAATCATTCTTGGTTTAAAAAAAAAAATTAAAAAACAAAACAAATAAAACCCTCCACAATCTGTAGGTCATTCTTTACTCCACCAGTGATCAAACTGCCAGGAAGAAAGAGTGAAGGGAAGAGAAATGGGCCAGTGGGTGCTGGGCCGCCTCCCAGGGTAAGCAAGGAGAGCTGTCACCCTAGGCTTCTTCCAGCCATGGGGGTGTGAAGGGAAGGGGGTAGGATTTTTTCAAAAAGGAAAGAGAGCCCAGTGCCTTGAGTTAAGATATTGTCCTAACTCCAGGGCTACCTGCAGCCCCTGCCCAGGCCACTTCCCACCATCACCTCTTCATCGAGGAGATGCATAATTAAAAAAAAAAAATCAAAACAGGACCCTAAATAAAACATAATCCAAAAAGAAATGACGTGGAGGAATGGAGAAGAAAAGAGGAGGGGGGGAAGGGCCGGTCTCTGAATGCATAATTCCCGAGCCACCGGGGCTGGGGGAAGGGTCCCCAGCGTCCACTGCCTGCTTGGCGTTAGCTTGTCACATAGTGTTTGGTGGATGGCTGCCCATACACCCTGTAGAAATCCTGGTGGCCAGGCTGCTGAGAAGCGTCGAGCCAGTCTCTGACTGCCAGGCCAGGAAGGGACTGAGGGACGGAGGGTGTGGGTGGAAGTGGGTGTGAGTACTCCTGCGAGGGCACTGTCCAGGGGAAGTGGCCGGATCGGGGATACGGCTGGTGGCCACCGTGGTTGGCCACGGAAGAACAATAACAGTTGTCCACAGAACAGACGAGAATCTTGCGGCCGCCATACTGGGGAAGCATAGGCTGCTGGGCGGCAGAGCCGTTGGGGTACTGCGAAGGGGGAAACACGGGACTCGAGTGGACTGGCTGGGCACCACCTGGCAGGGCAACCAAGTGCTGCGTGGAGCTGCAGGGCCCCAGGGGCTGCCCAGACTGCCCCTCGTTGCTGGCTGTGCCTGCGGCCCCGTACTGGCCGCCCACTGGGCCTGATGAGGTCTCCAGGAAGCTAGCCTCTGGGAAGGCTGTCGAGTGCTTGCGCTTTTCTGCCCCAGAGCTGTTCACACCACAAGGGTACAGGGGGACGCTCTGTAGGAAGGGCACCGGCGTGCTAAAGGGACCTGTGGAAAGTTTGGAATAAATGTTGCTGCAGCTCCCAACCCAAACAACCCAGGTTTCCTCTCCCATGGGGGCTTTGAACCTCTATGGGTTCAAATATGTGACATCTTGCTTGATGTTTACTATTTTTATATTCTAACCGAAAACAAACAAAAACAAACAAACAAAACCACAAAAACTGAAGCTCAGGAAGGTCATGTAATGTCACTTGCCCAAGGTCCCATGCTAGAAGTGGCAAAGTCAGGGTATGAGCACAGGCCTGCCTGTGGTAAGCTATCCTGCTTCTGGGAGATGGCATTTACCCCTGCCCAGGGGCCTTGAACCCTCACCTTCTAGCATCTTCCGCAACTGTTTCTCCTTCTTGGCCACCTCATTCAGGAAGAGCTTGGAGTTCAGGTGGCCGATCTTAGGGGGAGAAAGGCTGCTGCCCGTGCAGGTCTGGGTCCTGGGGGCAGTGGACGGGGCGTGGGCTGTGAGGAGGCATCACCAGTGAGCCCGCCCTTCCTCCCCACCAGTGGGCGTGGCCCTCTCTGCCCTCCCTCAGATGTGTTCTGGAGGACTGGGGTTATCTGCTCACCTGTCCATTAGGATTTTCACAGACTTGGTGTTCTACAAGAGAAGGAGAGAACAGTCAGTCAGTGGCAGAACAGCTTGGTTACTGAGTGCCTCCTGGGTCATGGCGGTGGCACGGCTCTGGTGTTTGTTCGAAACAGAACCTCATGTCTCCCAGGCTGGCTTAGAACTAAGATTCAGGATGACCCTGAACTATCCTGTCTTCATTTCCCAGTGCAGAATTACAGGAGAGTGCAGCAACGGGCATAGTCTACGGCACCGAAGAGCAAGCCCTGAGCTTTGTGCCAGGCAAGTACGGTACGCTCTGAGCCATACCCCCATCAGGCACCATTTCTTCTTTGTATCTTTACATCTGGGAGAGGATTCCCAGGCCATTTGCTGGGCCTCTTTGTTATGTAGTTCTAGATGTCCTAGAATCCACTTTGTAAGCCAGTCTGGTCTGGTACTCCGAGATCCACCTGCCCAGGTCTTTTGAGTGCTGGGATTAACAGTGTACACCACCTAGGCCAACAGGCCTTTGAAATCTGGATTTCAGAAGCATGTGATGATGTTCACGTCGTTATCATGTTACCAGGCAGTGGTGGCGCATGCCTTTAATCCCAGCACTTGGGAGGCAGAGGCAGGCGGGATTTCTGACTTCAAGGCCAGCCTGGACTACAAAGTGAGTTCTAGAACAGCCAAGGCTACACAGAGAAACCCTGTCTCGGGAAAAAAAAAAAAAAGATTCAGAGGAGGAAGAGAAGGAGGAAGAAGAAGAAAGAAAAGGGGGAGGGGAAGAAAGGTCAACTAGTGGATGTTGGCTCTCCTCCATCATGTTACACATGTGATCCAAACAGGACATCATAGTCCATCCCAGCAACACTTCCACAGCAACCTGTTTGAATTTTCTTACCATGTGAAATATAGAGAGACCGTTAACTGCCCATGCCAGTTCTACCCAGTATTTGCTATTAAATGAGGTAGGTACCAAAATGTGCTTGCTTCTTTTAGTTTTCAAAGCTTACAAAAGAATCTGGACTAACAGATAAAGGATAGGGGACTGGTAGTCACGGCCCAGGAAGCAGAGCAGGAAGAGCCTGGCCCATGCAGAGCCCAGCCCATGCAGGCTGGCTCCAAAGACAAGGGAGGTGAGCACCCTGGGCTGGAAGCAGCTGAGGAGCAGGGCTGTGCAGAGCAGGCCCCAGTCCCACCTTCATGAAGCTGACGTCCTCCGTCTTATCGAAGAGAAGCTGCAGAGAGCCTAGCAGCTTCTTGGCCTCCTGCATGCGCTCCCCAAGGTGCAGCGCCTGCGCCGCGTTCTCGCTGCAGAACTTGGCTTGTGCCTTGTCCAGGACCTCCACCGTTTGCCGCAGGTCCTCATCCAGCAGCTGGTGCAGCTTTTCGTACTGCAGCCGCACCTCCTCCTTCAGCTGGCTCACTTTCTCCTGCAGAGAGAGACAAGGATGGGTAGGCGCATGAGTACTGAGTGATCTTGGGCTGATGTCACCACCCCAACTCCATTTCTGATGCTAGGGTCTGGGCTCTTGAGCCCCCTGGCTTCTGAGGGTAAGGTGTGACCCTCCCCCCCCCAATTCCCCCTGTATAGCGCTGGGCTATGTGCCAACCACTCTTAACCAGTGGGGCTCCTATTCTGATAGGTGAGTGACTGACAGGTGGCTCTGGCACAGAGCGACTCAAGACCCCTAAAAAAGAAATTCACCTAAGACGCCGCACCCCCATCACCCCACCTGTGCTCGGGGTTTACTACCTCCACCAGGCGCTTGTCTGACTCGAGCTTGTACAGCTGGTCCTCAATGTCCTGCTCTCTCTCCTCCAGCCGCTCCTGCTGCTTCATCAGCATCTTCTGTAGGGACAGTTGGAGTAATGTCATCAGAATGGGATGCTGCTCCAAACGAACTAGCCGGCCATCATATCTCCTTCTTGTTAACAGATTCTTCCCAGAGTTCCTTTTACTCAAGATGACCTAAAATCTCTACCAACCACTCTCCCCTGGCCCTCAAGCAGCCCCAGGACCAGCAATTTTCAGTAACAGGAAACCCAAGGGTCTTCCCATGTGTATTCAAGCCCTGACATTCTAAGGGCAGGCTCTGCACACAAAGCATTTGCAAGGCCCTGCTCTCTATTGGACCCATCATTTCATTACATCTAGAAGGGGGCCTGTCTAGTCACCCCAGCCATCCATGAGGTAAGTACTGTCCTATGGTCATTCACAAAGGAAGAAACTGAGGCCTGGAGAGGTTTTACAACCTGGCCACAGTCATTTGGCCAATGGAGCCGAAGAGATGGTTCAGTGGTCAAGAACGTCCACTGCAGCCGGGCAGTGGTGCCCCACACCTTTAATCCCAGCACTTGGGAGACAGAGGCAAGAGTTCGAGGCCAGCCTGATCTGCAGAGTGAGTTCCAGGACAGCCAGGGCTACACAGAGAAACCCTGTCTCAGAAAAAAACAGAAACAAAAAACCAAACCAAACCAAACCAAACCAATAACAACAAAAGAAGGCCCACTGCTCTTGTAGGTAGACCCAGAGTCAGGTTCCCAGCACTGTGTCAGGCAGCTCACAGGTGGTTGGGGGCCTCCTCCTCCTCCGGCCTTCACCAGTGCTTGTAGGCACACATCTACATAATTAAAAATAAATATTATTTCTGAAGTTGTACAGCTAATAAGTGACATCCCAGGTAATGAGGCAGGAGGCCTGTGATTATCCAAGCCAGGAACCTTTCCCTGGGGGCACCAGCTTGAGTAGAGCACTCTAAGAGGCAGACAGACAGACAGCCTTCCAAGGTGACAAAGGCCCCAGAACTCGCCTTACATTTGCCTTATTCTATAGTTCAGCAAGGAGGCCACCCTTCCTGGTTCCTGAGGCTACACCCCGGCCTCAGGAGAAGGAGTTCAGCCCCTCAGGAGGACCAGTAGAGAGCAACTCTGCTGATTGCAAGACCTATCTGCTGCCAGGTCAAGTTGCTTTTCTGAGCTCTCAAAAATATGTTGTATTTATTTATTTTTTTTGTATATGAGTGTTTTGCTTGTACATATCTATGTGCACCAGGTACCTGTCTGGTGCTGGCAGAGGTCAGAAGGGATTGGATCCCCTGGAAATGGACTTGAATGCAGGTCCTCTGCAAGGGTTACTAATGTCGCTAATTGTCTGTTTCTACAGGCCTCTCTCACATCACAAACACACCTCTTCAGACAAGGCCTCTTCCGCCCACCATGATTGCCTCCTTTCACATAGTTCAGCATGGCCAGGAACAATCCAGCTGCTAGTCCAGCCGCTAGTGTGCTAGTGTACAGTATGCATCTTTGGCTGGGCCAGGATCCCCACCTGCCTTTAGAAGGTCCTGTGACTGTCTGCTTCTTAGAGACCTCGCCCTGCACTGTGCTCACAGGACACTTCAGTTCTTCCTGTCATTTCCTGCAGTACCCCCTCCTTTGTCTGCTTTCTGAGGCTCAACTCTGAGGAACTTTCCATGGCCCTGTTTGTTCTGAGCTGGTACGGGTCCCTTCCTATCCTGGTCATGTGGTCGGTCAGCTGTCACATCCTGCCCGACTGGATAGCTGTGTTCTTTAGTATACCAGCCACTTTTTGCATTGATGTTAATACAAAATAAAGTAAGGCAGATATAGACACACTGGCCTGCAACCCTAGCACTGGGAAGCTGACACAGGAGTTTTGGGAGCTGGAGCCAGTACATAGAGAGACCCTGACTCAAAAAAACAAGAGAAAAAAATGGAGAACAGCTTCAGGTTTCCAGATGTACCAGCCTCATTTCAGGGGCTTAACAACAGCTACACTGGAGAAAAAAACAAAAACAACAACAACAACCAAAAAAGCTACATGTATGGAGTATTGTACATAAAATGTTGCCGCTCGCAGGAAGTCAGGTGGCTGCTCTAGCCTAGAATCCCCTCACTAGGCTACCGCCCCCTACTGTTACTGTGGCATTACAACAGCGAGGATGGAGCCCAGGGCCTTGACAAGCACTTGCTCTACACAGACCTGCAGCTACAGTTCATGTTCTGATGCTTTGTACTTCCCTCCAAACCACGATCTGATTTCTCTAGAAATTCCAACCCTCTTTTGTTTGTTTGTTTGTTTGTTTGTTTGTCTGTTTGGTTTTTCGAGACAGTGTTTCTCTGTGTAACAGTTCTGGCTGTCCAGGAATTCACTGGACAGCCCTGAAAACTCACAAGACATCTGCCTACCTCTGCCTCCAGACTGTTTGGATTAAAGGCATGTGCCAACAACACCCACCCAAAGTACTAGCACTATGAAGGTGAAACAGGAGGATCACTGTAAGTTCGAGGCCAGTCTGAACCAGAAGGGGGAAAAATAAGAAAAAGGGGTGGTGGTGGAAAATCAGGATTGGTGTTAGCTAGGCATGATGGTCCAAGCCTTAGTTTCTGCTCTGGGGACCCTGAGGGACAAGTTTGAGGTCATCCTTGGCTATAAAGGGAGACCTTGTATCAAAACAAAACAAAACAAAAAGACAAAAGGCTTTGCAGCTGCTTCTCTTCACAGTCAGACCTCAAAAAGGCCGGAGGACCTGGTTGTTGTTGACTACATTTCCAGAAACATCCGCATCCAAGGGTTGAGCACAAGGCTCTGCCAAGCAACTCCCAGACACTAGGGAGAAATGACCACCAGCATGGAGTGCTTCTCTTCCTCTGTGGGGGCCTTTAGTCTCACCACATAACCCCTGCTCACCTTCCCCGCCCCAACATAGGCTCCTAACAATTCCTTCCTCACCACCCCCACCCTTTTGATATATGAGGAAACTAAGGCCAGCACAAAACTTGAGGCAGATCTGTTCTAGAGAGGTCACTAGCCACGGGACAAAGAGCGGGATGCTGAGGGCAGGGTTGGGTGATGGGAAGGCCCTCCTTCTAGGTCCAGAAAGCCTGGAGTTTGTCCCAGCTGGCTCTTCCCCTCAGTGACCCAGCAGACCTCGCCCTTGTGAGCCAGAGTGGCCAGATTGACAATAAATAGAGCTTGTATGGAGTAGAAACAGAGGTGCCTACAGGACTGCCCAGGTGCACACTGGAGCAACCTGGGCCCTGAGACCCCCAAGTGCACATACATTTACACCCAGTTACAAGTAAAGACTATTGGATCTTTGGAGACCCCAGACAATGAAGAGGTCTGCATTAAAATTTTCTTGGGGGAGGGGGGGCAGCGGCAGGCAGTGGTGGTGCATGCCTTTAATCCCAGCACTTGGGAGGCAGAGGCAGGCAGATTTCTGAGTTTGAGGCCAGCCTGGTCTACAGAGTGAGTTCCAGGACAGCCAGGGATATACAGGGAAACCCTGTGTCAAAAAAAAAATTTTTTCCCCCTGGGGGTTAAAGAAGCAGTACAGTAGTTAAGAGTACTAGCTGCTTGGGTGGGGAGGACCCAGGTATGGTTCCCAGCACTAAGAGAGACTCACAACCAACTGTAAATACCCCAGATCCAACACCTTGTGGCCTCTGCAGGCACTGCACACACACACAGTATACATACACACAGGCAGGCAAAAACACTCACACGCACTTAAAGAACAAGCCTCACTGGAAACGGAGGCCTTCCCCTCTCTCCTATATAACAAATAGGGCACAAACAGCATGCTGGCTGCTTATAATGTGTGCACATAGGTGTGACTCACACTGAACCAAGCACCCCCCATACAAAGCAGGGTCCAGGCCACCTGACATGACAGCTCAGGCTCTCGCCACTCCATGTCTGTCTGCCCGAGTCATGGATGATCAGGGCCCTGAACAGAGATGAGGAAGAGAGGCCAGGCTGAGTCTGGGGGAAGGAGAAGACACACAGACAAAGGTTCTAACCAACCTAACTTCTCCTGGGTGGAGCAAGACTCTTACCCTGCAAGCCAGTGAGGGCCCCTCCTGCTTCCCCACTCAGGCCCTTCAGGAATTTATGACTGCTATCCATTCCAGTTCCTGCTCAGCCCACTCCCTCCTCTTAGGCATTCATTCCCAGGAGGCACCCCTACAATGGGATGGTAGTGTTGGGCCTCAGCTTGAAGATTCTGTGATTTTCAGCAGGAAGGTGTTGGGTCCAGCCAAGGCCCAGTGAAGACAGTTACTCCAACAGGTAGGGAGACTTAGTTTCCCCTGTCACCTCACCTCGGAGGCCCCCTTTTTTCAGGGCAGGAAGGAGAAGGAAGCTCACCAATGAGACCCTCAGGGCTGGCAAGCCCCTGTGCCCAGCTTCCCTGCACCCAGGGGAATAGGGAGAGGTGCTACTTCAAGCACCGGAGAAGATTGGCAGGAAGCAAATGCTGCCTGTCCACCACAGCAACACCAGTTCCACCAAATCAAAAAAAATCAAACGGGCGAGCATGGTGATATACACCTTTAATCCTAGCACTTGAAAAGGCAAAAGCAGGGAAATCCCTATGAGTTTAAGGCTAGCCTAAGTCTACAGAGTGGGTGTGTATCGGGTGCCAGAACAGCCAGAGCTACGCTACATAGTGAGACTCCGTCTCAACAAACAGGCAAACAAACAAACAAACCTAAAAACCAAGTGGCCAAACCAAGCAGGAAGATGCTGGGAGGACCAGAGGCTTGGGAGGCACAGCCTGAATCCCTCCTCATTCCCAGCAGCCTTCTTCTAGCCCAGGATCTCCCCACTTTCTTGGGGACTCACAGTTCCTATTTGTCCAGATGAGACTGGACTCCATCTCCCAGCTTGAGTCCCAGCAAGGCACCCCAAAACAGGGAACAGAGGCTTCTAAACTGCCTGTGCCACTCCCCCCGCCCCCCTTAAGCTTCCCTGGACTGTGGCCCACCTCAGGCGTGTGGAAGAGGGAACCAAGTCTAGTCTAGAGGCAATGGAGGGACCAAGGTCTCTAGAGAAGCCTACAAGTGTGGGACTTGATCACTGTTTCTTTACCTTTGGGCTTCAGCATTCTGGGATCTAGTGGGCCTGTGAACTCCCATGTTCTCCATGGCCCATGTATCTCAGACCTGCTTCCACCCAACCCCAGAGGGGTACTCGTAGGCCGAACTTCTGCCCTGTTGGTATTTTGCTGCCAGGCCAGACCAGGCAGACGGGTGAGGTTTGGAAGTAAGGACCGTGTAAAAGTTAATAAATAATAATAAGCCTTCAAGTCAACCTTGAAGAGAAGGGAGGTCAGGGGAGAATGGGCTGAGGGCCAGGGCAGAGGTTTGTAGGTAAGGCTGAGGTTGGCTCTGGCAGCCCCCATGGTAAAAGTGAGGGGACAAGAAAGGGGCCAGGTTGATGGGAAAGAACACATCTCCTTGCTTAGGTCATGCCAGCGCTGGCTCCCAGATTCAGCCTAGAACCTGGTAAAACTTTCTTCCCAGGCTTCCAAGACTACCCTTCCCTTCCCCATCTAATCCTTTATCCCAAGATCTAATTTGACCCAGCTCCATGGCACAAGCATTTTCCTGTCCCCTCCAGAAAGTCCCTTTCCCTGCCACAGTGCCTGCTATGGACTACCATGTGAACCCCCTAAGCCAGGGAAACCACAGACCCAGGGATAAGGGACGGTGGGCACAGGCACCAGGGCAAGGAGAAAGCTGGACACTCAGCGATCCCCACAGGCCACCAGCGAGAGAGGGCTTCCCAGCTGCAGAGTCGAATTAGCTTTTGCTGCGCACAGAGCAGCCTCTGGGGCAGCAGAACAAAGAGGCGAGAGAGAAAACCCCCCTTTGTCTGGGTTTGAATGCCAGGCCGGCCAGGGAGGAAGGTTTTCCCAGAGCCAGGGATGAGCTGGCCAGGCCTGCTTGTTCAGCCCAGGGCAGAGGCCCAAGTGGGGCTGCCCACCCAGACTCACCCGACTCCCCAGCTCTGCAGCACCCACTAGGCTCATTCCTACCTCCAACAAGCACCACAGGCGACAGCTTACCCTAACATGGATCCCAGCCTCCTCTCCCTTCCCAAATATTCCCAGGTAAGAAAGTCCCAAGACACTGGCAGGGTCACAGCCCACCTATTTACCTGTTCAAGGACTTAGCAAGTGGCAGTCTGAGCGAAACCAAGGACAGAAAATTCAGTTTGCAGGGATAACTAGTGAGGCCCAAACAGCCTGCCCTGTACCCCTCTTCCATCTCCCCTGACACCCACTCTTCTCTCACAGACATAAACATATGAGCATACTCTCTCCTTCACTCTGAAGTCACACAGGAAAAGTAGAGCCAATTAAGTCAGTCATGCACACATCCTTTCTTGGAGATACTCATATAAGAAAAAAAAATTTTTAGTTACAATAGACAGACAGACAGATGCCCGGAGTCCGTAACTGCTGGCAGGTAGAACAATTAATGGGAGTGTTTGACAGGCTCCTGGCTGTCAGCTGGATCCTGGGGTAGAGGCAGGGGAATGGACCTGGGGCTTCTCTTAGGTCCCAGGGAGGAAGCCAAAACAGGTTCCCTTCTCTAAGGACTCAGGATGATCAAGGAAAGGACAGAGCTCACACCACCCCCTTCCCCACACACAGAGCTTCCCCACTCTGCCTGCTTTTGGCAGAGGGAAGGGTGGGCCTGAACTCCCTGAGTCAGGCTGTAGCCCCAGTCCCAGCTTAGCAGAGACTTCTGGGCCTTCCTCTCACACCTGGACTCTCTCTACGTGGGGAGGGGGAGGTTCTTGTGTATCCCCCCCACGCCACCCCCAGCACAGGCATGAGGTATACTCGCTCTAACCAACTACAGCTCTCAGCAGTGGGACTGCGTTCCCAGAGAATATCTCTTTTCCACAAGAGGAAAGTGTAAGACACACGGTTCAGGCCAACACCCCCAGCCTGCTTCCAGGGTCCTAGACACGGATGACACAGAAGCACAAAAACCATGCAAGAGTATACACGTCTGCAAAGCCCCTCACACACGTGACCGTGACGTCTCTTGGGTCCTTTCTGTGTTGAGAAAGTTCATAAGAGTGCCTCCCAACTCCCATCAGCCCCCTATCTCTAAGATGAACCCTTAAACTTAAAGAGGATTTTGCCTGACATTCAGACAAAAATTCAGGCTAGGACTAAGCCCACTGGATGTCTCAAGCCTGGCCCACCGCCCAAAGAAAAAAACACTTCGAGGGCACAGGTATGTCCCAGTGAGCCATCTCACAGCCCCATCCGGTTGGCACCCAGTCCTCTCAAAGGCAGAATGGGGCAATGTCCTGGCCTGCTCGGGCCTCACTCTTGAGTACCACCCTTTCCTGATGCCCCACCCAAGCCACAGGCTCAAGTACACAAAAGTGGGTGCTTGTATTTGGAGATAGAGCTGCCGGAAGGGTTAAGCAGGGGTGGTTTTTCGTCAGTGCTGATGATGGTATTGGTGACAAGTAGATTTTTTTGTTGTCCTTATTTCTTGTTTTTCTGAGACGAGGTCTCACTATGTAATCCCGGCTGGCCTTGAACTCACAGAGATCTGCCTGCATCGGCCTCCTCAGTGATGGGATTAAAGTTGTGGGTCACCGCACCCAGCATTCCAAACACTCAGCAGTGTTAAGTGTTTCCAGCCCACTGACCTGGCCCCTAAGCCATGGTGGGGTGGGAGGGTGGCTGAGAAACAACAGGCAGAACATAGATTGTCTTTGTGGCTCTTCGTGCTTCTGCTCCTATACCTTGGAAAATTCTGATACCCCTTTCCGCAGTACTAGCAAAGGCCCTTTCAAGCAGACTCCCTCTAGCAAGAGAAAACCAGTTGAGGCAAAGCCCACTCTTGTTGGATAGCCTAAAGAGAAGGCAGGGTTTTCTAGTCAGCTTCCCCAAGGCTTAGCCTCTCCCCAAGAGTGGGAACCCTACCCCTGCATTCAGTAAGTCAGACTTCTACTTGAGTGATAAGGGGTGATAAGGGGATACCAAGGGTTTTCAAGCCTGGGGCACCAGAGGGAACTGATGTGAGGAACCTGGAGGAAGATAAGCCTGAGGCACAGATGCTGAGCTACCAGAATTGCACATCTGGCCCTAATGCAACTCACTATTTCTGAGCTTGCCCCATAGGCACTAGAGTACATGCGTACATGCACACACGCATGTGTGTGTGTGTGTGTGTGTGTGCGCGCGCGCGCGCGCGCGCACTCGGGCAACAAGACACACATATCATGGAGCTGCTGACAAAGTTCAGTGCCTGATGAAAGGAATCCCCAGGTACATTCTACAAGCAAATGCCACCCTTTCCTCTCCATCCTGAAGTAAGACAAGGCATACCCATTGGGGGGTAAAGGTAGACACACACCTAAGGATGCCCTCCTAATGCCAACCAGGTGTAATTAAGTTTTCATCCCTACCCCAGGACATCCCTAGCACTTAAGGGGTGCAGACGCATGGAATATAGCGCATCCTCTACTGTTCCATTCAGTCCTATCTTTTCTTCTCCTCTACTCACTTTCAACAGCCAATCCCAGGACAGAGACTTGGATAGCCGTCTTTTTTCCAGCCTTTCCCAGCCTCCACCCCTATGATCTTTATTAATAGCAGCAGCCTCAATCCTGGGTAAAGTGTGGGCTCTGCCTAACTAGAGTCAGGGGAGGAGGACCACAGGGCTCCTCCACTTCCCCAGGACTTGGCCTTTTCCAGCTGGTGGGGAGGAGTGGCTCCATGTCTCCATCCCCCACACTTCCTTTAAGAAACCAGAGGCCTCTCCTGGCACAAAACCCCAGAGCTGGCCCATGCAATTGCAAACTAATTATACAGCAAATTTTGTTATCCCCGCCCTCAGCCTGCGGTGGCCCTTCTGCCTTTTGTTGGTTGTATATGTGTGGTTTTTAATTGCTAAACAGTGACTCATTTAGATTGGTCCCCTCCTTGTCTCCAACCCCCAAGGAAACAACCCCCCATCTACATTCTAGACAGGCCCAGCTTCCTCATACTGCAGCAGCCTCATTGGCCTCCAGGGGCCCCCCAACCCTAAACACACGCTCCTAGTCTTACCAAATCCAACCTTGCTCCCTTATCACAAGACCCCTAGCAAGAGCTTTCAAGATGGCTCAGTCTTAGATCTACTCCTTCCTCTGGTGTGACTCAACCCAGAGGGGCAGGGGACCCAAGAGGGACCTGGGAGGAGCCCCCTTCCAGTGAAAGGGACGGAAGTGTGCCCCACTCCAGTTCCCTAGCCAGGCCCAGAGGCCTAAGAGGGGGAAGGCGGTTTTGACATTGGCTGCTGCAGTAGGGTGTATACAATGGGAGGGGGTGCGGTTCGTAATCACCCAGCCGGCAGCCCTGGGGAGCCAGCTGCCTGAAACCAGATTTCAACGCGGCTCAACCTTAAACCCACAGGATTCTTTTTCCGTCTTCCACGTCCCCTCCCCAAATGTGGGAGGGCTGTGTAAGAGGGCAGGGCTGGGAGGAAAGAGCCCAGGGTGAAGAAGACACATACTTTGAGGTTTGTTCATGCCAGGCGCAGCAGGCAGCATACAAGTATATAGAGAACAGCCTTATTAGCCCAGGGATCGTCTACTAGGATGGACTGGAAGAGCTGATAGTCGGGGACTCCTCTGGACAGCCAGGCCTTGCCCAGCCAGATGCCAGAGTTCTGCTCTACCTCCGGAAGCTGCCCCCCAAGCCCCAGTGTGTTTCCAATAGAGCTTAAAACTAACATGGCTGCTTTTGTTTACTTCCTCATTGGTATGCCAGCATCATGGATCATGTCAGCCACAGCAGCGGCACCAGGACACTCATTACATAAACAGCAGCTGGAGAAGCAGGACCGGGGTCACTGCCTTGGTGACTTCCCGTAGAGCTTACAGAAACAATGCAGGGGGGGGGGGGGAAGGGGGCTGCGCAAAACAGAAAAGCAACACTCAAAAACTACTTCTAACAGCCTCCCCCAGTTCCATAAATGACTTGCAAGAGGGGTCTCCAGAGCGCAGGTGCGAGAATGCATCCAGCAGCCGGGGCCTTTTCCCCAGGACCTTGCCCCCCCCAAAAAACTTTCATGGAAGAGTTTAGAGGAGAGCCTCTAGGCTAATGTCACGAGAGTCAGCTTGTTCGGATGGGTGGCTCCCAGGCCATGTGTGTGTGTGTGTGTGTGTGTGTGTGTGCGCGCGTGTGCGTGTGCGTTCGAGCGCGTTCTGTGTACTTGCCCGTATCTCATTCCTCCGTATCTCCACGTCACACACCGAGTGTCCCTGATGCGCGCCGCTGTAGTAGCAGCAGTACTGGCACACCGCCACCTGCTCGGCCTCGCAGTGGTACAGGCGGTAGGCGTTGTGCTGCGGGCAGCTCCAGGCCCGCACGTCGTCCGCCTCCACCAGGAGGTGCCCGCGGGCGGTGGAGGGCTGCTGCAGGTGCGTCTGCACGTGAGACTGGCAGCAGGGAGCCTCGCAGCGCAGGCAGACCTTCTGTGCCGGCAGCGGGGGGCCGCGGCGACAGAACACGCAGTGCAGCGCCGTCGGCGGCTTCTCCACGTGCAGGGCGTTGAACTTCTCCACGATGTTGGTGAGCTTCAGGTTCTTCTCCAAGCCCGGCTTCTGATTGTAGGCCTGGTTGCACTCCGGGCAGCGCACAAGGCCACTGTCCTTGGCCCAAGCCTCGCCAATGCAGCCCCGGCAGAAGTTATGTTTGCACGGCAGCTGCACCGGTTCCACGAAAACGTGCAGGCAGATGGGGCAGATGAGCTCCTCCTCGAAGCAGTTCTTCCAGTTCTCCGCCATGGCGGCTGCGGGCAGGGGGGACCCGGGGAGAGCTCTCTTAACTCCCCAGCCCCGGGGATCCGTCTGCTACAGCCGGGGACCCACCGAGCCCGGAGCTCCGGTCCCCGCCGGCCGCGCCAGTCGCTCAGTCACCAGCGCCTTCCGCGTGCCCGCCCCCCAGAGGAGGGAGCCTGGGTCCTCGCGCCGCGCGCGCCGCCGGCTGCGTCTCCTCCTCCTGGCGAGTGGCTAGCGGGAGGCGGCGGGCTGCGCCAGGGCCGCGGCCGGGGCACCAGCCCTGGAGGGGAGCGCGGTGGTCCAAATTCCATATAACAGGCCGCCTCCCCGTCGGCGCGGCTAGGGCAGCGGCGGCCCGCGGCCTGCGCTCGGCCCCGCGGCTGACATCGGGGCGCGCCCCGCGGCGCACGGAGCCAGGGAGCCGCGCTCTTCCTTCGGCGGCGACAGTAGCTCCCTTCTGGCCGGTGCGAGCCGCGCCTTCCTCGCCCGGATCCCGGTCGAGGTCCGAGGGGCACGGGAAGCTAGTTCGGCCGCGCCGAGGCTGGCTGGAGCCGGAGCCGGCGAGCGAGGCGCGCCCGCGATCCCCGGGCCGTGGCGCGGGCGTCCCCCAGCTGGCCGGCCGGCTGCGGGTAGCAGGGCGCGGGCGGGCCGACTCCGGGGCGCTGCGTGCGCGCTGGGGCAGTCATTCAGATGAAATTCCAGTCCCCGGCCAGAGACACCAGCCCGCCTCTGCCTTCCTCCTCCCTTCACAAATAGAAACGGAAGGGGGAGGGAGAGAAGTGGAAAAAAAAAAAAAGGCAACCAGAGGGGGAGGGAGGGAGGGAGAAGCCCGGGAGGTGCTCCGGCCTGACCCCCTCGTCGCTACTTCTGCGCTCCCCGGAGGCCCCGCGCAGGGCGCCCCCGCCGCGGAGAGACCCCACTCCCTGTCCCCGCGCTAGGCGGGCGCCTCGCCTGCGCCGAGGAAAACAAGGATTGATCAAACTAGAAAGGAATTTTTCTCAACTGCTA
>NW_022196904.1:177680452-177706197 GCF_008632895.1 Mastomys coucha | reverse complement strand
AAAAAAAAAAAAAAAAGGAAGAAAAAAGGGGGGAAAAAAAAGGAAGAAACCACCCCCCAGCCCGAACACTCTCATCACAGCCACCTTCAGCCATCTTGCGTGTATTATTTCAAGAATAATCTGTTTAATAGAAATAGCTGCGTCTCTGGCTCCCTTCTCCGCATCCTGGGGTCCCGCCCCCTTTTAATAATAATCTCGATAATAAAAATGATCAGCGGGCCGGGCAGTTAGAGGCTGCTTTTTTCTGCCTCGGGTCTCTCCGCTTTCTTCGCTCTAAGAAGAGACACTAGGGGCTCACGCTGGGGTTGGGGGTGCGGCCGGCCGGTCCCTGCCACTAGCGCAGCGAGGACCGGCCCTCTCGCCCCTGCCTGGAGCAGCACGGACTGGGGAGAGCCTCGGCCCGCGGGACCCACGGACGGGCACACTGGGCACACTGTCTCTGGCCCCGGTTCGCAGCTGCCCCGCATACAATGGGTTCGAAGCGGAGTGAGGAGGGCAGGATGGGGGCGGGAGGAGGCAGAAGGATTGCGGCGCTTGGGGCTCCCGGATAAGGACCATAGAAGCGCGGAGGGGGGCAGGGGTGTCCCTACATCAAGGCTGGTCCCGCTACTCGGAAAGGGGGCGGGGAGACAGGCGTGGGGGGGGAGGAGAGGAGAAAGCGGCAGGCGGCGCCTTTAATCAGCACCCTCTGGCTCAGCCCACCCCGCACTAGCGAAAGAAACGGGGAGGGGGAGGGGAGGGAGGAGCGTATTTTCCGGAAGTGCTGCTACAGCTGCTTATATTTTGGCCCCGCCCCTTTCCCCGGCTGGAATTAGGGCTGTTCCTGGGACGGCTTATGCTATTGGTCCCCAAGGAGAGACTCCGCCTCTTTAAGGCGTGGCGAGCCTTCGTGCTCTCACGTGACTTGCACTAACTTCGGTACATTAAACATTGGGCGATGAGGGAGGGGCTCTAGCCGAGCTCCTTAAAACGGCAATAACGCTGCCAGGCTGTGGGACCATTTTTTTCCTGGGCCTCTTCAGCTATAGCTCTTTTTACTTGAGAGGAAAGAAGGGTTGTCAATCAGTCTGCTCAAGTGTCTAGAGAAATTGAGCAAGGAATTGCAAAGGTTCACCATGGAGCCCAATCTCTGCGATATTTTCTCCTACATCTCTGAAGCTTAAAACTACCTGCTAGCAATCCCTTTTCCTATTCAAAAGACACTTAAAGAACTAGAGACATATCTAGAGTTTGTTGGTCAGTCAGTGAATATACACTATAACAAAGACCTGTGATATATCGGTGGCATTTTTCTAGGTTCAGACAATTGCCTGGAAGGATACAATTTTTAAAAAATTTAAATATAGGATAATTTCTGAGAGTAAGGAGCACATGCAAAGGCTCTAGGTAAACGTGGCATTTGAGTCCAGACCTGAATGCACACCAAGAATCAAGCAGGAGCAGACTGTACTCTCATCAAAAGGCAAAACAAGTGCACAAGCTTGTACTTGGGCAGATAGAAGGCATCATGAGAGGGTGAGAAACAGGTAGGGACCAGAACACACAGGGCATTACCTGTCACAGTCACAGGAAGTCATTTGGACTCTGAGCTGGTTGTGAGCCGCTGGGTTTGGTATATATTGGAGAGAGCCAACAGAACTTATTCTTGGATTAGCTATGGGTCAGAAGGAAATCCACATAATAATAATAGGGGCTACGAGTATGACCAAGATGTGCTTATTATTATATGTATATCCTGTTAAATATATAAATATGTTTATTGCCTCCATCTTGTGTATCTTGCACAATGTTTTATTTAGTTTGTGGTAGAGGCAACTGAACTCAAAACTTTGGCCAAGCTACCTATGTGCGTGGACTGGTGTCTGGACACATTCAAGTTCACTCCACACAGGCCGGAGCACAGCCTTGCTTAGGTGTTGTTCTACCGTTTTGGAGACCCTGCCACTCACCAGTCTGTCTCCACTTCCCCTACAAGGGACTCATTAATGCCACACACTACTGCCTTGCCTGACTTTTTACATAAACTCTGGGGGTTCTACTCAGCTCCTCATGCTTGCAAGCTTAAGCTATCTTGCAAGCCCCAAGTCCTTTTTAAATTTATTAATTAAAGCATATAACACGGGTACATAGTTATGCTGACTAGTTCTGTGTTAACTTGACATAAGCTAGAATTGATTTGAAAGAGAAAATCTCAATTGGGAAATGCCCCCCTCCACATTGGACTGTAGGCAAGCCTGTGGGGCATTTTCTTGATTGATGATTGATCTGGGAGGGCTCACGGTGATGCATCCCTGCCTACACTGGCGGTTCTGGATTCTATAAGAAAGCTGAGCACACCAGAAACTGGCTCCCCTCCACGACTTCTTCATCTGTTCCTGCATCCAAGTTCTTTCTTGAGTTCTGTCTTGACTTCCCTGCATGATAGAAACTGTACAATGAAATAGACCCTTTCCTCCCTAAGCTGGTTTTGGTCGGGATGTTTCAGCACAGCCATAGAAACCTGAACCAGAACAATATTCCTAGTGTCTAATACGATAACTCATTGATACGTATGTACAATGTGTAATGACAACTTTTTTTTCTGGTGCTGGATATGGATTAAACCCAGGCTCACTCATACTAGGATGTTAGGTAAATACTCCATCACTGAACTAAATTCATAGATGGGCAGGCTCTCATTAAGTTGCCTAGCCTGCTTTAAACTTGATTTGTAGCTCAGTCAGACCTTGAACTTGTAATCTTCCTGCCTCAGCCTTCTGAATAGCAGAGATAACAGGCTTGTGCCACTAGGCCTGGCTTGAAACTGCTTTTAAATGGCTGACAGAATTTGGGCCTGAACAAGAAACTATTTACTAAGAACCAGGAGAATTGGGGCTGGAGAGATGGCTCAGTGGTTAAGAGCACTGACTGCTTTTTCAGAGGTCCTGAGTTCAATTCCCAGCAACCACATGGTGGCTCATAACCATCTGTAATGGAATCTGATGCCCTCTTCTGGTGTGTCTGGAGAGAGCAATAGTGTACTCACACACGTAAAATAAATAAATCTTTAAAAAAAAAAAAAAGAACCAGGAGAATCAATGAGCATTCTTGTTCTGTTAGAGCCTCTTGATTGGCTCAGCTATCTAGTGGCAACATTGCAGAGGCGCATCTATAGACGACAGGCTCAGTGGGGAAGTATGTATCACATGTATAGATTTCATTTCAGAGACTATTTTAAATTGTAGAACTAGGTCCCAAGTCCAGTTCAATGTGAATTTTGGGTCCTTGATCTTTTGAGGACCGAAGACAGCACAAGTCTTTAGTACATTGCCACCCTTCTGTGAGAAGCCATATGGTGGACAAAGGAATACATGAATTAATTCATATACATGGCTGATTGAACAATGTGAACATGGCCCCTAAGCCATGTTTGCTAGAAGCAAGTGGAGGGTGTGCCTCTGGCCTCTTCATCAGTGACCTGGAGACCAATCTAGAGGATTCTTCTCATTTCTCAAACTCGGCTTGGAAGACACCAGGCTCTTCAAGTTCTCCACTCAGTAATTCCCAAGTTGGAGATGCTGAAGGTCCTGAGAGTCGGGCTCTCCATCCTTCCCTTTCCTAACCACACCTCTCTGTTGCTCAAGAGCCTTTATTTCTGTCCAGATGCTGATCTCCTGGGTGAATATCTCCAGACTGTTAATGAGTGACCTCCAGCTTGCAGATCCCCATAGCTCACCACCCAGGTTTCTCTCAGGTACTGTGTGTCCCATGGGTTGGACATTAAGCTGCTCATCCTTTTCCCACTGCAGCTTGGTCCTGCTCCTGTGTTCCCTCCCGTAGCTCCTCGGACTAGTCCTGGAGCTGTTTACCCGTCACTCAGCCAGGAAGGAGAGACAAAACGCAGGATCTCTATCTTTCACTCTCCCATCCACGCAGTCAGCTTCAGGAACTGTAGCTAGAGCCGTTCTCTTCAGTCTCAAATCACTCACTGTAGCTAGAGCGTTCTCTTCAGTCTCAGATCACTCACCGACATACCAGATTCTCACATGCCTTTTTCTTTGTTTTTCTTTTTTCTTTTTTGTTTTGGTTTTTCAAGACAATGTTACTCTCGATTTGTAGACCAGGCTGGGCTCAAACTCAGAGGTTCACCTGCCTCTGCCTCCTACATACTGGGATTAAAGGCGTGCGCCACCACTACCTGGCTGTTTTGCTTTTCTAGACATTCTCTGTGTAAAATACTGTCTGCCTTGGAACTCACTCTATAGACCAGCCTGGCCTCTGCCTCCCCAGTGCTGGGATTAAAGGCATGTATTGCTAGATAAATCTTTTAAAACATTTTTTAAAAATACAAACAAGAAGCTCAACAGTCACGTGTTGTGACGTGTTTATGGTACCACTCAGGAGGCTGAGGTAACAGGAGCACACAACTTGGAGACTAGCTGGAGCGAAGTAGACCCTGCTGTTGTTACTCATGTTGCTGGAATCAAATACCCAACAAAAGCAGCTTAAAGAAGGGTTTAGCAAGGCATAGTGGGCACACGCCTTTAATCCCAGTGCACAGGAGGCAGGCCAATCTCTGTGAGTTTGAGGACACTGCTCTACAAATTAAGTTCCAGGAAATCTAGAGCTGTTACACAGAGAAACCCTCTCTCAACTCCTATATGCTCTGCCCTTCCCACACACACACCCCAAAAAAGAAGCAAAACGTTATTTGGGGTCACAGTTCTGGTTTTCTCGACGGTGTGTACTGTGTGGAAGCATCTCCTATCAATAAAAATTTGCTGGCCAATGAGCTAAGGCAGGATTAGAAGGTGGGACACTAGGCAGAGAGAGACAGGAATTCTGGGAAAAAGTCAAGAGCTGGAGATTTCATCTCAGACTTGGAGGAGATGGGCAAATGAAACTGAGGAGACACAACCAATCATGTGGCAGACATGAACAAACAGGTTATATTTTGTCACAAGCTAGTCAGGGAATGAGCCAAAGCTACGGCCTAGGCATTTATTCATAAGTAAGTCTCAGAGTCGTTATTCTGGGAACAACGAGGGTTGGGTAGAGAAGTTCTTGGTTACAAATGGTGGCCATCATGTGCCCATCATTAGGCATCGAATCCAAACTTAGCCGGAAGCCCAAGCTTAGAACAAAAGATTCAGGTATTAGAAAAGTTCCAAGTGGGGGCTGGAGACATGACTCAGCCAGTAAGAGCACTGACTGCTCTTCCGAAGGTCCTGAGTTCGGATCCCAGCAACCACATGGTGGCTCACAACCATCTGTAATGAGATCTGACGCCCTCTTCTGGTGCATCTGAAGACAGCTACAGTGCATTACGCTGAAGCGATTGGGGCCAGCAGAGGTCCCGAGTTCAATTCCCAGCAGCCATACACATGATGGCTCACAGCCATCTGTACAGCTACAGTGTACCCATACACATAAAATAAATAAAATAAATCTTTAAAAAAAAAAAAAGAAAAGAAAAGTTCCAAGTGGAATGTGTAGACAAAACCCTCTAGGAGCAATTTCCTAGCTGGGAGAGGGACTAAATCCCTTTAAGAAAGCAAGCAGAGGCCTGTGAGCAAAAGGTAATGAACTGAGAACTAGAGTTTCAATACAGGACCCGGGCAGGTAAGCTGCTTGCTGGAGCTGAGACTGGTAGGGCAGCTCCAGGCCAGTGCCCAGGGGTATGAGGCTCAGCTCTCAACAGCACCATAGGCACATGCTGGCCCAAAGAGCCTGCAGGTCCACAGAAGGTCAGAAGGAACATTTTCCCAGAGCTGTGGTCTGACTGAAAAGCCACAAGCTTTTTAACTGGTAATGTATAAGTTTGAAAACAATAAAAGTGAGACAAATAATAAAGTCTCTAAAGAAGAGAAAGAAATATAGAAATGTTTTAAAAGGTGAATAGAGACTAAAAAGAAAGAAACTGAACACATAGACAGTCATAAGAATACTGACTGTAAATATAAAATATAAAGTCTCCAAGAAATGACAGAGATGGGAAAATCCAGTCTCCAACGGAAGGAGAGAGATGGGAAAATTAAGTCTCCAACGGAAGGAGAGAGGAGAACTGTAAACTCAAGTATGATCTCTAAACAAAGGGAGAGAGTTGGAGAGATTTAAAAAGAAAATATTTTTCATTTTAAAAAATGGAAGACACGCCGAGCAGTGGTGGTGCATGCCTTTAATCCCAGCACTTGGGAGGTAGAGGCAGGTGGATTTCTGAGTTCGAGGCCAGCCTGGTCTACAGAGTGAGTTCCAGGACAGCCAGGGCTGCACAGAGAAACTCTGTCTCGAAAAAAAACAAAAACAAACAAACAAACAAAAAAAATGGAAGACACAATAGAAGAAGGCATTTGGCCCCCACATAGTTTTGTTTTGACTGCCAGCATAAAGGAATTATATGTTCAGTAATGGTTAAAATTTTATATATATCCTCAAACCTCAAGAAGGAGAAACCTAAAAATTAAATGCTAGGTTAGAGGCCATAGAACAGAGATTAGAAGATTCTTTTTTTTTTTTTTTTTTTAATGTATGTGAGTACACTGTAGCTGTACAGATGGTTGTGAGCCTTCATGTGGTTGTTGGGTATTGAATGTTTTTTTAAGAACCTCTGCTTTGCTCCGGTCAACCCTGCTTGTTTAGTCTCTGCTGGCTCTGGCCCAAAGATTTATTTATTATTATACATAAGTACACTGTAGCTGTCTTCAGACACACCAGAAGAGGGCATCAGATCTCATTACAGATGGTTGTGAGCCACCATGTGGTTGCTGGGATTTGAACTCAGGACCTTCGGAAGAGCAGTCAGTGCTCTTACCTGCTGAGCCATCTCGCTAGCCCCAAAAGTAGCTGGCTGTGATCATCCCTGGGTGGCCTCGAACCACCAACCTTTCAGTTAACAGCTGAACGTGCTAACCGATTGTGCCACAGAGACAATATTCTTTCTTGGCTTTTCGAGACAGGGTTTCTCTGTGTATCCCTGGCTGTCCTGGAACTCACTCTGTAGACCAGGCTGGCCTCAAACTCAGAAATCTGCCTGCCTCTACCTCCCAAGTGCTGGGATCAAAGGCCACCACTGCCTAGGGACTTTACATTTTTTAAATGTTAATAAGACAGATAGCACAGCTACTGAAAAGCACTGGATTTTAGAAAGGAGTGCTAAATTAGATCAGCATAGCTATGTGATAACTTGGGCTGGAGTGATGGCTCAGCGGGTGAGAACGCTGACTGCTCCTCCAGAGGTCCTGAGTTCAATTCCCAGCAACCACACGGTGGCTCACAACCATCTGTAATGGGATCCGATGCCCTCTTCTGGTGTGTCTGAAGACAGCTACAATGTACTCATATAAATGAAATAACTACATCTCTCTTAAAATCTGTGATAACTTTAGAATGGAAGGAAGGAAATGTGTTCTGTTAGGGAAGAGGTTTTATCTTTGTTAGGACAATAAAAGAAATACTATGGATTCCATCAAAATTAATAAAAATTAGATTTGGTCAGGGGAGACCCCTGAAGATATTGGCTACAGAGAGGAAGAAAGAAATCAAAACAACAACAACAACAACAACAAGAAGACAGGTAGGTATCATGTATTGCTGATCCTCTACCTTGGAATAGCTCTGAGACTGTCTGAGACATAAAAATGTCTCCAAGCCAAAATTTCAGTTAAACAAAGCCAATGAATGTTTTTGGCTATGAATGTTCAGGACATACACTGTTTTTCCAAATGATATGGATAAAAGTTTGTATCACAGTTTGGTGGATACTGTTCAAACTAACTTTTTTTTTTTTAATGCATTAATTACCTTTTCAAACAGAGCAGAGAATCTAGCTAAACCATGCATATCACACATTCAGTACATATGTTAATGCAGAAATGTGTATTACCTATGAATGTTTATATGCTCACAGAGAAAAACAGCGAGACACCAATGAGGTTAAAGCAGCCCTGACAAGATTCACCTTGAGGATGCTGAGATGCGGAGACACATTTATTCCGGCATCCTGCATGATCCAGCCTCAGACTGCCTCAGTGCTGTGTCCTCAAAAATCTAGACCTGGGATAATTTCAAAATGGCTAGCTAGATTGTCCACCATCACAGACTGCTCCAGCCAGCACTTCATTTGAGCCTTGCACTCAGAGACTGGACGACAAATGCCATGGCTAGCTTTCTTAAAACTGGCCAATATCCCAAATTTCTTTCAGTCTCCAAAAGAAAATAATGCCCCCTGCCCCAGACAGCAGGAAGCAATTTTAAAAGAATGATGCTACATTCTCAAGAGGTGGGGGTGGATGGGTTTTGGTTGTTGGTTGGGTGATAGATGTGTCAATATTAAAAGGGGGTTGGGCCGGGCAGTGGTGGCACATTCCTTTAACCCCAGCACTTGAGAGGCAGAGGCAGGCAGGTTTCTGAATTTGAGGCCAGCCTGGTCTACAGAGTGAGTTCCAGGACAGCCGGGGCTATACAGAAAACCCCTGTCTCAAAAAACAAACAAAAAAAGGCTGGAGAGATGGCTCAGCGGTTAAGAGCACTGACTGCTCTTTTGAAGGTCCTGAGTTCAAATCCCAGCAACCACATGGTGGCTCACAACCATTCCATAACGAGATCTGACGCCCTCTTCTGAAGTGTCTGAAGACAGCTACAGTGTACTTACATATAATAACTAAATAAATCTTTAAAAAAAAAAAGAAAGAAAAGGGAAAGAAAGAGAATCCATTGAATCTAACATCCTTTACTTTGTATCCATTGAATCTAACATCCTTTACTTTGTAACAATTGAATCTAACATTCCTTACTTTGTTTCCTTCCTGACCGAGACCATTAATATCTTGGAACCAAGATAGGTGGGGCTTGCCTTCTCAATGTCATTTTAATAATCCCTGATGATCAGGCCTAGAGGCTAATCTAATCTAGCCAACTTCTCCTTGGTGAGCCCAAAGGCTTATTTTCCTTGTGAGTCCAAGTCCTCTCCAACTGACAGACAATGGTAACCAGGACAGAGTGCTTCTCAAAAATGAAGCAAAGCAGGCAGAGCAGCACCCACCTGTGATCCTAGTAAAGGGAAACTGAGCTAAGTGGATTCTGAGTCAAAATGAACCCAGGTTGCACAGTCTAGCCCTTGTCTCTCAATAAAACGATCAACTGCAATGAGTGTCAGATTGTCATCAATCAGTGTGTTGGCTGCCTAGAAGATGCCATGCAACCTAGCCTCTGTGGAACTGGCTACACACCTCACTCGGTTCTAGCCGCTGGCTTTCCTGGGGTTCCTCAGACATGCTTGTGAGTCACTGTCTAGCCTTCCCAGCTGCCTTTCTCCTGCCTGACTCGTCCTCCCCAGACGTCTCTATAGCTTACTTCATGTCCCAGAGACCCCGTATCCAGATACCAGCCATGGGTCAGGCTTTCCCTGACCGATTTAAAATGCACCCCATTCTCCTTCTCCTTTTACTTCTTCACATCATGTATCTCCACAAGCGTGCACACTCCTTGTTTCTATGCTTGCTTATTTGAGACAGGGTCTCATGTAGCCCAGGCTGGGCTCGAACTCCCAGTCCTCCCATCTTCACCTCCCAGGTGATGGGATGGCTGGCATGTAGCATGGCATCCAGCCTATAGATTTGACCTTTAAAAATTATTGGGCTGGAGAGGTGACTCAGCAGGTAAGAACACCTGTTACTCTTGTGGAGGCCCTGGGTTCAGTTCCCAACACCCACGGGGTATCCCTTGAAATGGTGCTGGTTTGGAAGCGGCAGCTAGGGATAAGTGAGGTCAGAGGCTGTGGGGCTGCCAAGTAGCTGAGGCCCTCATATGTTGGCATCTGTGGTCAGTTCAACTTCATTGCATTCAGCAGCCGAGCAGTGCTCCTGATCAGGGAGTGGGGAGAGATGAATTTGGAGCAGGCTGACACTTTCAGGGGTGTGAGGCCAAGACAAGAGAGCTGCTCCCAGGTTGAAGAAGACGGGGGACACATAAATAAATCTTAAAGAGGATCTCACTATGTAGGCTCTAGTAGCTAGCCTGGAACTCATTCTGTAGACCAGGTTGACCTCAAATCTGCCTGCCTCTGCCTCCCAAGTGCTAGAATTAAAGGCATTCACCAGCACACCCAGTGCCATCTAATTTTTTGAGAGACAGACTCTCACTGAGCTTGAAGTTCACTATTCTGATGAGTTCCCAGGATCCACTCCCTGGCCCAACACTAGTTCTAGGCATTCGTGGCTGGTTTTCGCATGGGTGCTGGGGACTTGGTCCTCATGGTTTTCCAGCACTTGCTCGTATCTACTGAGCCATCTCTTCAACCTGTTTTGTAGTACTTACTGCTCACACAGTTACTGCAGAGCCCCAACAATATACGTTGCGTCTACAGACTGCCACCTAGCTCTTGTGCTCCATGCCCTAAGACCTGTCATAAGACTGGAGTGGATGTGAGTGAGGTGGGCAACCCCCCAAAACAAGGGCTTATCCTCAACTCGCCTTGATAATAGCCCCTCAACCCCCCCACACTGCTCAGCTACACTCACTCCAGGAATATCCACTAGCAAACAGGGGCCTTTCCCATTCTGTGCCCTCACCTCTCCCAAACGTGAAAAACACATATTTACCGAATTAAATACTTGTGTGTGTGCTGGGCATGGTAGTGCATTGAATCCCAGGACTCAGGAAGCCAAGGCAGGTGGATCTCTGTGAGTCTGAGGCTAGCCTGGCCTACAATGTGAGTTTGAGGCATTTGTCAAAGCTATCTGGAGAAACCCTGTCTCACCATAGGCCCTCGGTAAAAATAATCCTATATATGTGTGCGTGCACACACATACCATGGTGCCCATGTGGCCATTACGGGGTTACTTAGGGGTGCCGGTTCGGTTCTCCTGCCATGGAGGTTTGGGGTGTTCAAACTCAGGTTATCAGGCTTGGCAGCAAGTGCCTTTACTGAGCAGAAGCATCTCACCAGCCTCTCCCAGATTTCCTGAGTCAGCAGAGGACTGGCTCAGGTTCACTGTGCCCCGCCCCCCCAACCCTCACCCTACCCCCAGAAGGGCTGCTCCTCCCCGACCACATCCTGACCTGCCACTGCAGGCTGGGATCCCATCGCTTCATTCTGCTCTGCAAATCACACCCTCCCCTACCCCCTACCTCCCACTCCCTCCTCCCTCTCAGTGCCTGCAGCTGCCTCACAGCCAGGTAGGCTGTGCAGTGACTTCCAGTTTGCATTCCCTTGTGGTTGGGCCAGTTTGGCAAATCTCTTGGACTCTCCTCCTACCCCCTGGTGCTGCAGCAGAAGCCCCCCTCCACTGAAGGACCCAGAAGAACCAGAATAGATGCCCACAGTAATGCTGAGGTCTTCCTAGAGGAGACATTAAAGACCACATGGCAGACCTTGCTCCTGAAGTCATTAAGAATGGGGTTTCTGCTCTAGAGACCCGGTCCTAGGAAGCTCTTATCTTTCTAGACAACCTTGGCCTGGCACTGTCTCCCAGAGACACGGGTTCAGTACCTCCCTTTCTCTTTGGGGCAAGATCTTCACTGACTCCTGTGTTTTCCCTGGTACATTAGGTAAGAAGGGTTCGTTAGGTAAGAAGGGTACCTTAAGGGGGAGATTCATGGCCTGGGATACCCTGGACCTGTCAATCTGGTTTTTAGACCCTCCTCTTGTCCTCTTGTCCTGGGCACTGCACGGACCAAGGGTCCAGGAAGGACCTACTCCATTGCCCAGTGGCAAGCCATTCTTTAGATTTCAGAAAGATGTCATAGGGGGAAGGCAGACACTAACTTCTTTGTTGGGAAGTTCTCCAGGACAGCTAGGAGTCCTAGGAAATGAGAAAAGAAAGGGGTTTAAGACCCTCCATATGGGAACTGAAACCCACTCTCTTCTGCCTTGGGATGTCTCAGGGCCTTCACTAGTCCTGAGTGCTACCAGCCCATCCTGAAGATCAGGAGAAAGACTCTGCCACTGGGTAGGACAGAAAACTAGGCCTGGCAGCAAGGGAAAGAATGTGGAAGGCCGCGGGTGGTTTCAAGGGTTCCAAGAATCCTGTGTGGGTGCCAGCACTGCCACACCTAGGCTGCCCCCATCCCTCCCCGCTCCCCAGCATAGGACTCTAAAATAGGAGGGCCCTCAAAAGGCAGATACTGTCAGGCAGCCCAGGGAAAGATGGTATACTACCTTGCCTCTTTACCTAGCCTGGGTGTTTCTGGAAGGGTGAGCTGGCCTGTGTTCCCTGGTTCTGAGATTTCCCAGACCCGAATGCAGCCCCAGGTCCTTGAAGAAGAGGCTCAATCTAGATGCCTGGTAGAAAATAGCTAGCTGTAAGGGAGAACAAAACTGGAGGTGAGAAAGGCTTTGGGGCCCCTTTAGAATCAGATTAGGCAGAGGAGTAAACAGCCAGAGGCGCATGCTCTGTCACCACACTTGTAATTCTGGCACCTGGGAGGCTGAGGCAGGAAGCTGAGGATTCTGAGGCCAGCTTTGGCTACATGTTGAGACCCTTTCTCAAACAGCAGCAACCAAAAGCTAAAGAGGAATGAAGCAGTAAAATAGCAGAGAAGGTACCACCCACCTATTACCCGGACTCTGTTCCACCCACCTATGTGTACCACACCTGGACTGTGCTCCAGCTCCACCCCCTGACCTTAAGGGAAACAAAGACCTGTGAAGGAGGGCTTTGTGTGTGTGGGTGTGCCTGTGTGTGACCCGTGTGTGTGCTTGTGTGTGTTCCGCACCCCTGGGCTTCCAGCATCACTTCTCAGGCTCATTCCACTTCTCTGAGGTTGCCAGGGTGCTGATCTTGTTCCTCTACTTTAGGCATCCAGAAAGAAGCAAATGTGGGATAGGGATATAACTCAGAGGTAGAGCATTTGCCAAGGTCACAAGTTCCATCCCGTGTCATACACATCCCAGGAATGAACACACACACACACACACACACACACACACACACACACCCTGCCATGGCAGAAAGAAGCACACAACCCAGACAGTCTGCAGATATGTTTAATGCACTTAGATTACACAGAGGAGGAGGGACAAGTAGGAACAAAATCTAAGTGAGTCACTCAAAATTTCTTACAAAAATCCTGAGCCAGCTGTAGCCCCAGGAACTGAGTCGCCACTGACATTAAAAACTGATATAAAAATGTACAAAAGTCTGTTCATTGCAGCATTCAGATCTTTGTACAAAAGAAGTGGGTCTCCCACCAGGGCTCCTGACTTGTAACAGGGACCCAGACACCTCACCTGGCACCAAGATCATGGAGGCCAGAGAGGGAAGACCAGGTTAAAAAAATACCGCTGAGGGAGTTTTCTGATCTGCCCCATAGGGGCACCAATCTTCAGGTTCTCTCCCTGCTCTCGCTCTCAAAGTCCAGCCCCCAGCCCCAGGGTCTGGTTATGTGTCCTAGACCTTTAGACTCCCCAGAGCATTTACAGGCCCTGCTGGAGTGTCACCCTTAGAAGAGGAGCATGCTCCCCTGCATGGCAGCCACAAGGCCACCTCTGCAGCCTACACAGGCCCAGGAGTTTTTAGTTACAGGACGTTGGAGTCCCTTCCTTTCAGAATCTCTGGTCCCGTGGATTTGGAAGGTTGAAGGATGGGGAAAGGCTGAGGAAGTCTGTAGAGTCAGGGAGGAGACTCCTGAACCCCTCCCTATGACGTGTTAGCCCCAAAGAGCCGCTGCAGGAAGGGGAAGGGAGGGTCCCTCTCTTGAACACCCATCCTGTGTCACGGTAAGGCCAGTCTTGCTTAATCCGATGTGAGGGTCTCTTCTTCCCAGCCGGTAGCTTAATGGTGAACCTCTTTCCCTGAGATTCCTCTGGAAGAAACCAGAGCCCAAGGGAAAGGAGGCCTGGTCAGACCAGGCTGAGATTAGCTACTCTCCTAGAGCCATTGTACAGGAATGATGGGGGTCTGGTCCCAGCAGGAGTTTAGACATTCCTGAGGTTCCTGACAGGGTGGAGGCAGTAAAGACCTCAGGGCCTGTGACCATCTGGAGCTTACCTGCCATTCCCTGCTCCCTAAGAATGGAGCCACTCAAGCAGGTGGTCACAACCACCAGTCTCCCATTGGTCACACTAACACTAACTATGTGATCTGATGCTCATAGCATGCATTCTCACCCCTGAGCCAGACAAAAGGAGCTAGGGGAGAATGCAGAGGGGCCCTGAGGCAGGTCTCCGGAGAGAATTAGGGAGGGGGAGCTATTACAACACTGGTGATGGCAAGGAACAGAGGCAACACTGATAGCATCTCTTGGCCCACAAACTTTCAGAAGACAAGAGCTTTAAAGGTATGGCTGGAAATGCCCTTGTGGAAAAGTCCCGGGCAGTGTCGTGTCTGCTCCAGACAGGCTTTTCTATTGTGCTGGTTGGGGTCTGCAGCCAGCCTCTCTCAGATGCTCCTGATGGGTCTGCCTCTAAGTGCTGGTTGAGCTTAGACCTAGGCTATGCACATGTGGCCAGATGGAGCCATTCCTCCAAAGGCCCCTTGAGGCCGTTGTAGGCAGTGGGGGGGCAGACAGAGCAGGGGAGCTCTTGCAAGGTCCCTGACAGACAACATATCTTTCCTTTGGAGACATCTGGATTTAAAGAATGAACAAAGACCATCCATCCTAGAGGCAGGCAAGAATGCAGGAAAAGCGCTTGCCAGTTCCAGGTCAGAAGTGGGAGATCTCTCCTACGCAGCTCTCAAATGTCCCTGGAAGGCAAGCAGATCTGCAGTCCTGGAGGTGAGAGCATGGTACCCACAAGAGGGCCAGGCTGCAGGAAGAGACAGGGGCGGAAGATAGGTACAAAATGGATGTGAGAAAGATGAAGGGGCACAGAGAGCAGTGTCAGCAAAATGAAAGGGAGATCTGTGGAGAGGTTGGTTTTCAGTTTTTCATAAGCTAGCAGCCCAGGGGCTGGGACTCCAAGGGAGGGGGAGTAAAGAGCTGGGAGCCCTGAGCAGGAAGGTGGGGAGGCAGTGGGCTTTACCCTCTTGTTCTTGGGAGGCCTGGTTAGGTAAAAAGGACTGGAAGACATAGCTAGGCCACATGTCCCTGAGCCCCTAAAGTCCCCAGAGCCTTGTAGAAGCCTACTCCACTTGGAAGGCAATGGCACTCCTTCCAGGCCACAGCAAATCTGTATCCAGGGCTGCATGAAGTATGTCAGCTGTCCTCAGCCTCCTCCAGGGTCCAGAGCTGACAGGCAGCACCAAGCATCTTTTCAGGAAGAAGGTATGTGGATCGGGAGCAGAGCCCCCAGGCCCTTGTCTAAAAGAACAATAAAGTTCATCTAGGAATAAGTCCTGTTTAAAAATCACTATATACATGGCTTCTGGACCATCTTTGCTGAGCAATAAAAATACCATCCGGTTTCCACAAAAAAAAAACAAAAACAACAAAAAAAAAACCAATCATTCCGCAGGGTGGAGCAGCCTGACTGAGGAAAAGCTGGCCGGGGTTGACCAGGCAGTGCATCCTCACGCATGTTCTGCACACCAGGCTGTTATGTCAAGGGTGTGTTATCCCAGGAGCACAGCAGTGAAACCTGTGGCAGCAGCGGTGCTTGGGGAGGCTCTGCAGGTGCTCCCTCACCTGTTCATTGGCATGTAGGACAGGGGCCTGGTCACATGGGCTGGGTTGCTAGGAGTGAGACCCCTGGGCCCGAGGTGGGTGGGGCCTGTGATGGGTGTGGCACTTTGCAGTCATCCCCACACTTGCCCTTTTATTCATGGGTGTCTCCTTTATAAGCTGTCACACTGGAAGTCACCAGGAGCAGCTGGGCTCCTCTCGGCCCCTGCAGGGCCTAGCCCAGGCTAGTGCAGCGGACTATCGAACACCACGTCAGGGAGGATGGATACTTTGAGCTTCTTCTCAGGCCAGCTGTACTCTTTGGGAAGTTTAAACTGTGAAGAGAGCAAGCAGAGTGGTTAGCTGCCCTTCTAAGACAGTGTCCAGAGAGAGGCAGCATGCTGACCCATACCTGTCCCTAGGTTGCTGGGAACAAGACAGGTTACTGGAGACCTCTCAAAGGCTACACTCAGGGTGTGTGTGTGTGTGTGTGTGTGTGTGTGTGTGTGTGTGTGTGCGCGCGCGCGTGCGTGCAGCTGGTCCAGGCACTCCTTTCCTCTTGCACCACCGGCTGCAGAAGGCATGCTTTGGCTCTTTGGGTAGACGGTCTCCTGATCTTTTCCTTGGTTCTGCCTTGAGCCAAATCATGTAAGGAATCTGTTCCCTGGGGCCCTGTGGCTGGAGGATAGGGGACCAACAGAGAGGAGATATTACAGGAAAGGCCTGTCACTGCCATGGACTCTTTCTGAGTCCAGAATCTGTCCTCCATAGCTTTGTCAAAAGGTCCACAAGAAAAGAGCTGTTCAGTTCCCAAATCAGACCCAGAATGTGACCCTGCTGGGAGAAGCACAGGATGAAGGTGGTTTGTGTGCATTCTCAGAAGGAAACCTCCTCACTGCCTCTGCTGGGCCATCACCCTGCTTCCCAGGGGACTTTGTTCAGAGTGGCCCCAGATGAGATGCAAGGTCTTCCAAACTAGAAATCAATGGCTGTCTTGTAAGTTTGTTCCTCTCCCTCACCTGGGGTCTTTGGGGAAGAAGGAGAGGCTGACTTCTTGTTCCTTCTGGGTTCTAGAACCTTGTAAGGAGCCCAGCACACAGCTGGTGCTCAACAGATCCTCCCTGGCTTGGGCTAGTTCGGGAACTCTAACTCCCATTGTCTTTGGGCTAGGCTGGAGGTCAGAGCCAGGCACAGGAGAGAATCATGTTCCCGCCTGCTTGAAGCTGGGTTGGAGGTGGACAAACGGGCACTTCCTGGCTGGCCCCCTTGACTTTTCTCTCTTGGGGACTGTAGACCCAGGACAAAGTGGAGACTGGGGCAGGGTGTTGGGGACAGCCTCTGGACAGGAAGAGGCAGAAGTCCTTTTTCGTGACCTACTTTCCTAAGCTCCCCTTGGCTCCTGTCTCTCCTCCCGCCCACTCAACACCCAAGCTCAAAGCCGCAGCTTGGCGTAAAGCCACTGCAGTGTGACAAGACCTCTCCGGAAGCACTTCTGGGCAGTTAGCTTTGGCCTGACTGAATCGGGGAGCTAGGCTTCTGAGGCAGTGACTTATAGGGGTGACTGACTGGCACAGAGTGGGTACTTGATAACCTTGGACTATACAAATGAACGAATTAATCAAGCTGGATCCCTGGGGCAGAGGGAGGGGAGGCATGGCTCTACTGGGGTGACCAGCTCTGAGGAGTTTCTATCTATCTGGGAGGTCAGGTACTTTGCCTCAAGCACATTAGGGTGCCGGAAAGGATTCAGGGCAGGGAGGGCCAGAAGGTCCCTCAGACCTGGGAAGCTTGCTATTTATCCCACTACCCCATGGAGACCTGCCTGCCTGCTGCCTGGGTGCTGGTTACAGGAGACAGCAGCAGGAGAAGGGACTTTCCAAGATGAGGTAAGTCCCTGCAAATGAGGAGGCCAGGAACAAGGAAGAAAAACAAAAGGGATTATGGACTCCATCCTGGACTCCAGAGGAGGAGCCAAGGAGAGAAGTAACCCCGCTGGGCCTGCCAGCCCCTCAGGTTCTGAGCGAGCCAGGAAGAGGCTGAGAGGCAAGCTGGAGCTGGAGAAGGGAGTGTGGCACTTGGGTGGCCCAAGGCAAGAGCAGGAGTCCCCTCCTGCCCACTAGAACTCCTCAGTGGAATGTTCTCTGGCAGCAGACACGGGCTTTCTGTTCAGAATCTGCCAGGGAACAGCAGGGGCTGGGGAGAACTCTAGCCTCAAGGCCCTAGCTACTTCTTCAATGAGGTTCTCAAGAGCTGGTGACTCAGTGAGCTGAGTGTCCTCACAAGATTGGGGGCTGGGCAGGGGTGGGTCATGAAACAAAAGAAAAATAAAGTCATTTAACATTCTCATGGGCTCCTCTCCAGATTATCCCTGTACTTCAGAAAACAGTCCACAGATGGACAGATGTGCGCGCGCACACACACACACACACACACACACACACACACACACACACACACAGGTCCATGCTCTTATGCCCAGGAGCCCTCTATCAGTGAGAAATGAAATAGGCTTACTTCCTCTGGAGAAGTTAGATCTTCTAAGTCCTCCAACATTTTCTCTACAAACTCTTCTGTCAACAGAATCTGGGAAAGAAAGCAAAAGACGGGGCTTTAATTTTTTAAAAAATATATAGTCTTTTTTTGCCACCTGCAAAGCAAGGGTTGTTTCTTGTAGCTGTGGAGGAGGGATGGCCCACTGATTAGTTCTAGGGACAGAGGGATGGATTTGAGGCTTTAGAAAGTCTGTACTCTCAGTGCCCCCTCCCCCACCTGCTTGGAACACTGGCTAGAGGAGAGCAGAGAGGTGGGGTGGAGGCGGTGGAGAAAGGGTTGGCATCTGGAAGGTGGGCAGTGTTGGTCTCAGAAGGGAGCTGGGCAGTGGGTGGAAACCCACTCCTTTGGGTTGTTTGGCCTCCTGTGTGTTGCAGGGTAACAGAGAAGGACAGGAAAGCCAAAGGCCATGGAGAGCTCTTGCCAAGGTCTTTGCCTGATCAAGCTCACATGTTCCCACCCCCTCCTCCCAACCATGTAGGGCAAAAGCAATCCGTTTGATTTTGGAGTACAAGCCTTGTCTGGGATTTAGATGTACTCCAGTGGTGGAATATAAGTCCTGGATCCCATCTCTACCACTGTGGGGCAGGGAAGCAGGTAAAAACCAGACAAAAAGACCAAAAATCCTGAGCCCATTGCAACCACAGCATTACCTGTCAGAGCTGTCCCAGCAGGCCCCAGTCAGCAGCTATGCACTTCTAGACTTCTGGGATACCTCTTCTCTGGGTGTTACCTACCTTCCCACTCTGCTTCTTTACTCTGACGCCTGCTACCCACATGGCAACCAGCCCCGCACTTGGCTGGAGTAACTGTCATCTTTATACCCTAAGCAAGCTTTCTCATGCTCCTCCATGTTCTCCTTGCCTCCATCCTCACTGCCCTTGTCCACAGGGCCTCTCCTCTCTCTGGCAGACCCTGTGCCGTAAGTAGATGGGTTGCTCTCAGGGAAACCTTCCCTTTCAGAAGCTGGCGAATCAAAAATTTGAGAAAATACCCATTCTATTTTCCTTGGAAGTTGTTCCACCGTGAGGGCAGAAGTTCCCATGAGATAAAGTGAGGCAGTGAAGGAAAAGGAAGGAGACAGAGAAAACAGTGCAAAGGGATCTGCAAGATGGAGAGATGCAAGGAAGGCAAGAGCAGACGCCACACCGACTGCTCACACCTTATCTGCTAGTCTCCTTCCAGATGGAGAAACTGAGGCACAGAGAGGCCATGGCACCTGCCCTGTGGGACCAAAGCAAGGCCATATTCCAGTCCTGTCTTGGCCTGAAACTTGATGCCTTAAGACACGGAGGTAGAGGACACTGATTCATATTGTCTCCTTCTAGGACATGCAAGCCTGGTTCCCACTCGACTAGGGGCTCCCTAGAGGAATAGGACCAAACAGCACTGACCAGGAATAAAGATGAGGGAGGAAGAGGGAGGGAGGAGGGAGGGAGGAGGAAGGAAAAAGGGAGGGAGGGAGCCAACAGTGCCCAGGAGAGTGTCCACCCAAGGTACAAATTCTTTTCCTCCTCCAAGATCCCCAGAGGGGGTTGGCTGGCTCTTTCCAGTCTATCTGGCACTTTCTAGTCCTCGGCCACATCCAGTCACACCTGGCCTTCCTTCCTGGAGCCTGAGTCCTCCTCTCTTATCCCATGGGTCCCCTCCCCCAAGCCAAGTTTCTCCACTGGTTATCACCAGTCGGTTTGAGTAATATAAAGTCACATTCATATTTTTGGCATTTCCGGGGCTTGTTGCCATCTCTGAAAATGTTAGCACAAACACAAGCATACCTCAAACACAGTTATGTTAGTGACTCCAGTCTGGGTTCATTTCTAACCCTCAAATAATCTGAAGGAGGGGCTCTCTGCTGGAATGGTAAATAGGGCTGGAACTGTCAGGCTAGGATAAGATGGGATGGGGGAGGGTTCCAAGAACAGTGGCCACCCAAGAAGACTCCCAAGGGTGTTTTTCAACAACAAGAAAGGTAAGGCCACCAACAATCCAGTCCTAGGCCAGTCCCTCTGTCAAAGGTCTGGAACTGGTGAGTTATGGAGGCTTTCAGCAGAGCTGCCACCAAGTGTGGCTCCATCTCTGTGTGGACTTCATTTTGTATTTTGCTGGGGGAAGAGGTGACAAGACCCCTAGATGAGACAAATCCTAGCTGTGCCTTCATTTTCACTTTAAAGATTTGCTGGTTTCTGCTGGAAACCACATTGTTTTAAAAGAATTAAGGGGAAAAATTATACATGAGATCCACATAATATTAAGGGTGACATTCTCTGCATAGAAACACGACAGACTGTCATAGCTCCGGGCACCTGATTTAATTTCCTTTGGGAGTTAAACCTTAGAAGCTTGGACTGAACAAACAGGCCCTGTTCTTTGTATATTTCAGAGCTGGAGCTGAGAATGTTAACAGATCTTATCAACAGGATCCCGGAGATAGACAGCTATGATGGAACAGCTCCTGGGAGCTCTCGGTGGGAACAGACTAGCCGTTGTGATGCCTCTGTGGGAAAAGCCTGTGCAGGCCTTGGAGCTCCTGAAGTGAGCGCACTGTCCACTTAGAGTAGCCAGCCTCTGCTCAAGGACGGGTCCAGGAGTTTCTGCCTCGTAGGTGGGAGCCAGTGCTAAGTGTTAACCTTGAGTCCTGTAATGGGCCGGCAAGGGAAGAGACTCTAGTTCTCAATGCAAGCGGAGAAGGAAGACAGTCTTCCTGACCTCAGGACAGTGTCTACCTGGTGGGGACAGAGCATGCTCTTTTCCTGTTTGCGGAAGGTACCCCAACTCTAAAGGTGTGTGTACTCAGGGTGCCTCTTTCGGATGGGGAGGCAATGGTAGCTTTAACAATGACCCAGAAGAAGAGCACCCTCAACCCAGCCAGGAGTATACCTTCTCATTCCAACAGGGCCAGAATCCGAGTATCACAAACACACAGCTGCTAACAACAAACAAGCAGAAAAGCATGCTGGCTAACTGGAAAAGAAGGCTTGCTATGGATCCTCCCTCCCCCCCAAAGCCATCTTGCTGGCCAGAGCTCACACTTGGTTTTGAGAAAGATTCTCTCTCTTTAGTCCAGCTGTCCTGGAACTTCTTTTGTAAGCTGGTCTCAAACTTACAGAGATCCTCCGGCCCTTGCCTCCCAAGTACTGGGATTAAAGGCCTACAGTACTATACCTCATTCTGAGTCCATACATTTTAATAGTTGCCCTGGTCTAGAAAGATCTGCAGCAATGACAAACCATCACAATGATCGATGCACTCTATTATGCTTGTACGAAGGACAAAGCACTGAAGCTCATGCCCCAATAGCCTGTGGAGGGAGGAGAGCCTCACAGGAGAGAGGCAGGGCTCTAGAGAACACGGATGCTGGGCTCCACACTCTCTACAACAGTCTACTCAAGGCAATGCAAAACACCTGCATTTTCATAAGGCACCCCAAGAGATCATAGTCAGAGGAAGTGCTAGGAAGGGCCCAGAGGAGGAGGGCTGTGAAGAGTGTAAACCAACAGCTGCTGGCTGCAGCTCTACCACTGTGTGACTGACTGTGAGGGCACAGTCTGCTGGAAAGAGGGTTTGGAGCCAAGGCTCAGAGCTCACTCCAGTGGGCTCATATCACAGGACCTGTGTGCTGCAGTCAGACAACCTGGCTCACTGGTGGTGAGCAAGGCTTGTCAACAGCCTCTCAATTCTCCAGGTTCCAGCAAGTTCCAGAAAGGAACCTGAAAAGTGATCTTTTGTCAGTGCCTGCCCTGGGCAGGCCCGGCTGCGCTGCAGGTAGAGGCTGGGCTGCTGCGAATCTGACACTCAGTCCAAGGTCTGCGGTCAACGGGATTTCTAAGTGGCTGACAGTGCCATTCCTTCCCTCCCGACGATGACAATCCACACTTTGTCTTGGGCCTTGTTTGCTCCTTGTGTTGACACGTTGTTCTGCTTCCCAGCAAGCTTGGCTTTCTTCCCCTCCCTTTCCTCTTCTCCAGGAAGGAAATGTGCTCTTTACAGAGGCAAGGCCTGCCAAGGAGCAACTCTGGCACCCACGATGGCAGTGAGGTGGAGCCCGGTAAGGGCGCCAGTCAGCTGTTCCCCTTCCCCACACTCAGCCTGCAGACACCTCCCGTGCTGGGAGGGGCAGAGGCACGTGGTTGTGAGCAGTGGGGGCACTCACTCTTTCCTGCTCTGGATGGGTGGTGAGAAGTTGGCTTTGGTGGCCAGAAGCAGGCTCAGACTCCTGCTCTGTCAACACAGCAGGGAATTACAGTTTGCTCTAAAACTTAATAGGCACTGGATTGAACAAGGAGGTCTAAAGACAGCCCAAGGCAAGGTCTCCAAAAGAGACCAGGTGTAGCCAGGCCCACCAGAAGGAGAAATGGTGGGCACCAGAATGAGAGAGCCAAGGGCCGGGCTGGGGACTCCCAGGTTGTCTTCGACACAGCACCCAAAGGTGTGCATGGGGACAGAAGAACACAGGGCCGTGGCTGAAGGAATCTGGGGAGCCTGTTCCTGGGCTGGGATAGAGCTCAGCGGAGGTTTCCCACTGGGGACAGCTGTGAGATATCTTCTCCTAGGCCAGGACCTCCCATTGGGCTGCTAGGGAGTGGCTGGGACTAAGGGCGCCACCTGGGTGAGCTATCAGACACCACACAGCTGAGAAAGCATTGCAAGGCCTAAAAAAATAATCTCATATTTGGTCATATGACCTTTCTGTGACCTCTGGGACTGAAGTGTCTCTCCTTCAGACTGCTCTGGCTAAGAACTGATGTCGGAACTGACTCAGCTCTGGGCGAGGCTCTGCTCAGAAGACTGACAACTCAGAATCAACAGGCCAAGGGAGAAGCACGCCATGGCCCCCAGCGAAGGAGTGCCAGGGCTAGGAAAGGACACTGGCCTGTCCCAGGGTCTGGAGACCTTCGCACGAAGCTCTGGACTTGGTTCACATGCTCTACTCTTAAAGGTGACATGAAACAGGATGGATGAAGCCATGTCTCTACTCTGGAAAGAGTATGGCCGGAGGTGCTTCCTGCTTCTGCAGCATCCCCCAGTGTGTGAGTTCACATGTGCCCTCTTGAGTACCTTGGGTCCCCGAGGTAGTAGAAAACGGGGGATGGTGTGGCAGTCCAGGATAAGGTGTGTATGGAAGCCTGTCTGAGCATCCCACCAGCTCTGAAAGGGGCTCTGGCCCCCTACCTTCTCCTTTCCCAGCTCTGGCCCTGCCTTTCCCTGGGCTGGCAGCCAGAACAAGGTGCCAAGCTGGGAGTGAGCTCTTCCAAGGCTGCTGAAGGCTGATGCAAGGCAGTCTCCCTGGCCTCCCACTCCAGCTGTGACTTACAGGGACAGTTCAAGCAGCCACTGGACAGAGGGCTGGGTCTCTGCACCCATAACAGGCCTTTGATTAAGCAGCTCCTAGCACAGCAACTTGATTGAAACATATGGAGGCCAGCAACTCGTTCCCATCGCTCCCTGGTTCCCCTGCTGCACTCAGGCCTGGGCACAGAGGCTCAAGGAGGCACTGCAGGGCCTGGGGGTGGCAGAAAGAACCCTGTGAAGAGCAGGCACAGGGCTCTGTGGTTGAGTTCTCCTCCAAATAGGCCTGGGCCCTTTCTTGGCATAGTGGGGTTTCATCTGTGATGTTGAGTGGAACCCCAGGTTTCCAGAAATTCAATAGATTCCCAGGGAGACAGCCGGTCCCACAGAAGCAACCGAGAGGCCCATAAGTCATGGCAAGCCTGGTTCGCACAAGCCTGGGAACTGCCTGTGAGCAGAGGCCAGCCCCTGAAGGAACGAATAGTCTGGACAGCGCTTAGAAGCAGAACACACTGATGCTCTCAGGAGGGAGGAAGGCTGATGTGGGTGCTGGCTTCACTGCTGAGAACCCAGCTGACTGGGGCAGGTCAAATGGAGAGTTTCCCAGGGCCCCTTGCAAAGAGCCTGAGAAACCCCTTGGTGATCAGGGGTGGGTGCCTGGAGGGCAGGACCTAAGCCAGCCTTCCCAGGGCTCTCCTGAGGGGCGGCCCGTGGTGGACCACACTAATGAGCCCATAACAGGCCTTTGATTAAGCAGCTCCTAGCACAGCAACTTGATTGAAACATGCCGAGGCCAGCAACTCGTTCCCACCGCTCCCTGGTTCCCCAGGCAACAGCCCACGGGAGGGGACCCAAGTGCTGGGAGTGTCGGAGGGCCCAACTCATTGAGGGGCTGTCTGTGGCAGGGCGGGGGGGTGGGGTGGGGTGGGGTGGGGGGAGGGGCGATGGGTCGGTAGTGCCAAGAGTGGGAATACCAGCAGCCATGGGATTAGGAATTTGAGAATTGGGTGGGGTGCAGGCAGCTTCCTTCCAAAAAACTGAGGGGCTGCCAGACATCTGCTGAGTTTTCTGGGGGTCCAGGTCCTGAGCGGCTGAAAACCAGAGATGCAGACCATCCAGCCCTCAGGCCGGAAGATGTTCTTAGATGAAGGACAGAACTAAAGGGCAGAGTTTTCTTTAATCTAGGAAGACCCCAGTCCCTAACCTTCCCTCAAAATGTACTTGAACTGCCAATGTACACACACACAGATGAACCCCGCCAGCACTTTGCTAAGACCTGCTGGCATGGCATCTCGGACTGGAATAATGATCTGCGGACTCTCTGTGGCTGGGTTTTCCTGTGGGGTCCCCATCTCCTACCTCCATACTCGTTCTGACAATGGGAAGACAATGGGAAGAGTCCCGCTCCTCCGGCTGTCAGCGGAGCAGGATGGCAGCCCAGGACAAGGCTGGGGTGGGAGTTGGGTGTGGGAGGTCTTTCCCATTTGTGCTGGGCTCATTTCAAATGTTACACTTCAGAGCTTTTGCTACAGTAACTACCAATACCACACAGACGAAATCTAACGTTACCAAGTGGGACTTTTAAAATGTATTTATAACTTTATGGTTCAAAGTAATTTTGTTATGAAACAATGTAATAACAACAGTGGAAAAAGGCAAGATAATTTATGGAACACAATATCCCTAAAGCACTAGCTTCCATTTCTACCTCTGGGCTTAGTCTGAGAAGAGTGGCTGGTATCCTTTGTTTGTTGTTTGTTTTAATTAAGGGTTAGGACTGGGGGGTGGGGGGGTTTGCTCTGAGGAAGGCTGGCTCAGCTGCAAGCACACACGAAGACAAAATCATACCCATATTAAGAATATCGCAGACCCCAGACTGGGCTACCCACAGGTCAGTGTAATTCTTTGACTTTTTACTGTAATTCCCACTTGCTTTCTCTTACACACACTCGACAGAGCGTGGTCACCTTTTGGATGAAGGTTAGATTTTCTTTCCCCAGTCCTGATTTCCTTTCCTTTCTCTCTCTCTCTCCTCTCTGTAACCCTAGCTGGCCTGGAACTCTTTATGTAGAGCAGGCTGCCCTGAAATTCATAGATCCTCCTGTCTCTGCCTCCCAAGTCCATAACTAGCCCCAATTCCATTTCCTGATTTCTTTTTCTTGGTTTTTCGAGACAGGGTTTCTCTGAATAGCCCTGGCTGTCCTGGAATTCACTCTGTAGACCACGCTGGCCTCAAACTCAGAAATCTGCCTGCCTCTGCCTCTGCCTACCAAGTGCTGGGATTAAAGGAGTGTGCCACCACCACGTGGCCTTTTTCTGATATTTTTGTGAACGGTAGGTAAATTACTTTCTCCCTACTCTAAAACATAGCCAAAAGCCAAAAGCCAAAA
>NW_022196904.1:177616905-177680442 GCF_008632895.1 Mastomys coucha | reverse complement strand
AAAGAAAAGAAAAGAAAAGAAAAAGAAAAAGAAAAAGAAAAGAAAAGAAAAGAAAAAAGAGTATGGCAGACCAGGCTGTGAGCCCTGGGAGACCTGGGCAGTGCAGGCCCTAGAAAGAGGCTAAGAGCCCTTAGCCCCAAATACTGTGCTTGACATCAGCTGTGATCCTTGCTCCAAGCAGGAGAATGGAAGAACTGAATGCTCTGGACAAGCCGTCAGGTTCTGTTCAATGGTTTCCATCAGGAGTAAAGGAGTGAGTTGGGAGCTCTGGCTACTGGAACCTGCCCATTCTAGTCACAGAGTTAGTTCACTTCTTATACATTCCGGTGAGGTTTCCATCCAGTCACTGGAGAGGAGCACCCATGCCCCACCCTCCATTCTTGATCTTGATTTCCCAGAGTATGGGGAGTTCTCTACTTCTCACACCTGGCTTCCATTGTCACTGGAAGGCCATTCTAATGGCCAGGAAGTGCCCTGCAGTTGTGAGGACAGCAGCACCCAGACTCACAACCTCTGTATCCAAGAGGCAGAGCACAGCTCAGCATGGGAGCCATAGGAGCTGTCCTGGGAGGGAGGGAGGGAGGGAGAGAGGGAGGGCGGGAGGAGGAAGAAAGGCTGCTTCTCACTTGTAACCAGGGTCCATGAGCTGCATAGGGATGCTCCTCAGTGGCAAAGGCGCCTTCCACTCCCGTGGACACAAACGTGATGGCCATGTCACCTGAGATACTCTTGTAGGTGAAGTGCCGGCCATGCAGGAGTCGGCCCCTGGGGATGGGAACATGGAGACAGTGGGGATCTGAGTACAGAACACAGTCCCTAGCCAAGGTGCTGGGGCTACAGAGCAATGTTCCCTGAGATGGAATGCCTGGCTGGTGCCCTCCTGATGGCCCACCTGTTCACTAACAGGGGACTTTAAGCAAACATGTTCATTGTAGCACAATAGTGAAAGGCTGCCACCACCACTTCACTGAAGGCAACTTCCTTTAGTTCATGCTAGATCCAAGCTCAAAGAACCTCAGGAAGGTGAGAATAATGAGGCCAGAGAGGGAAGTTAACTGTGTGCTCAGCGTCATGCCCTGAGTAAAGGACTCTCCCCCAGGGATACTTCAGTGCCCTGAACAATGTTCCTTTTGTTCTGGGTTCTCCTGTAACATTTAAGCAATTATCCTAGAGGCAATAAGCAAATCTTTAAAAACACAAAAACAAAAACAAAAAAATCTAAAGCCAAGCAGGGTCACTGCAAGAAGTCACCACTAGTCCCTAGTCTGGACACTGGAGGACAGCAGCCAATGGCAACTGACAGGCAGGGATACCAAGCATCGAAAGAGAAAAAAATTGGCTTTGCGTTGTGTTCTCAGCAAATGTGTGTTTCACACAAACCCTTCCCCAGGCTCCAAGCCCAAGCCTGTGCCAAAAAAGCTGCAGGAGGAAATGGCTGGAATCTGGTGCTGGCCCCGGGAGGCCTCCTCACCCAGACCACTTGCCACCTTTGCCCTGCAGCTCAGGGCAGTTGGCTAAGGCTGGCTAAACTCTTGACTCCTCCCCTGACTTGTCCTGGCTCTTGGATCCATGGGCAGGGATCAAACCATGCAATTACTTCTTCCTAGTCACTGTCCCCTCAAGTTTAGAAGGATTCTTGTTGCTTCCTCAGCTTGCAAAGTGAGGTTGGAACTCAAGTGTTTAGAAGAAGGCAGCTGCAGGAGATTCAGCCTAGTGCAGCGTTCTGAGCAGAGTGGAGTTCTGTCCACAGGATGGGTGCGGACTCTCACAGCAACGCAAGAGACACAGCTGGACTTCTGGCCCCTCAAGGAGTCTGCGGGGCTGGTCACTGGCTTTTGTAAAGAGCCAGTGTCTTGCATGGGGAAGCATCAAGCAGGGGGGGTTCAGAGCCTAAGCTGTCACTCCTGACCCGTGACCCAGCTGATGCAGTGGCAGGGCCATCCTAGACTCTCTTGGTCACTGAACCTCTCAAAAGGGGCACAGCTAAAGGACACTTCTTCGACAAATGAGAGTTCTCAACATCTAGTCCCCATGGCCTATGACTTTGAAACTTCTCAGAGAAGCAGATGATAAGAAAGCCAGGTGTAGGGTGCACACTTTTGATCTAAATACTCAAAACCAGAGGCTCTCTGTGAGTTCAAGGCCAGCATGGGCTACGTAGCAAAACCCTGCCTCAATAAACAAACAAAACTCAGATGACAGACCAATATGGGGAGGGGGCTGTTATGTGACTGGGGCTGTCACAGCTCTAGGTTAGAAGATATAAAACAATCTCTCTCTGGGAATGAGCTGCAGGGCCTGGGACAGAGTCCCCAGTTTCCCACACAGGCCCAGGACAGAGCTGCCTGAGTGCTTGTCTTCCACTCCCAGCCCTGGACACTGGTTAGTTATCAAATGCTCAGAGACAACTGCTTGGTTAAAGTGGCTTTAGCTGTGTGGTGTTGGGGAAAGTGGATCTCGGAGGTCCTGAGGCTGGCAGGGCTGATGTGGAATGTGCTGTTCCAGCTCACCTTAGGCAGAGAGGGATAAGAGCTCCAGACTCTTGGTTAAATTTTAGATGCACACTCTCGAGCTGCCTTGTGCGGATCAGTTCGTGGGGGATAACGGCCGTGGAGCTGTCACTGCCCAAGCTGTCCTTGCGGCTCCTGTGAAGCAAGCACATGGAGAAAACCATGGGGATGAGCAAATGGGGTTTTCTGGCCAAGTTCCTGGTCAGCAACTGTGGTGCCTGTTAACCACAGAAACGGTCACCTTCACTAAGCACTAGCCAGGGGCCAGCATGATGCTAAGCACTTCTCAATGGCTGGCTACTCCCCTGATGCCTCATGAGGTGGGCTCATTGGGATGCAGGGGCTGAGCTGAGTGCCAGGCTACACAGCCAGTGAGGAAGTGGGTCTGCCATTTGGTCTGAAGTTACTCAGATTCTGGAGACCACATCTTTGGCCAACAAAACACAAAAGTTCACATTGCTTGTTGTGCCCATGAGATCAACAGCTACTCTAAGGAGCCTTTTTTTACCCCTGCCTTGAATCCTAGAGGCTCTTAGCTCTCTAAAGTGTCATGGGATAGCAGCTCAAGGACAGGCTGGCTGACCCTGGTTTTAAGTGCCAGGTGAGGCAGTAACTTAAGCGAGAGGGGGGGGGGCACACAATCTTTGCTTAGAGGCAAAGGCTAGGCTTGTCAGTCAGATGCATGTGCCTAGGTGACACTCAGCTGAGCTTCACTGGCGTGGTATGTGTGTATGTGGCATGGTATGTGTGTATGAGGTGTGATATGTGTGTATGTAGTATGTTTTGTATGTGTGGTGTGGTATGTGTGTTGTATTTTGTAAAAAAGAAGAGGGAGAACCAGGAATATGTTTGGTAGAGGGGCGGTACGGTGAGGTGGGAAGGGGTGCCTCTGAGGGCCCATGCTGAGGCATCCCTTCCCCCTGAGGTACCGGCCACATGACGGGTATAGTATAGAATAGAGTTTACTTAAAGCATGGCCAGGGGAATTGAGGGGATAGTAGAGACAGAGAAAGGGAGAGGGAGAGGGAGAGAGAGAAGGAGTAGAGGCTGGCCATGAGCTTGTAGAGGCGGGAGGGGAATAGGGAGAGAAGGGACAGAGGGGAAAGAGGGGAAAGGGGGGAAGAGGGGAAGAGAGTGAGGAGGGAGCAAGCAGTGAGTGAGTCAGGCATACCTAGCTGTTGCCAGGTAACTGTCGGGTGGAGCCTAGAAGAAATGCTAACAATGTGTATATGTTGTGTGGTGTGTGTATGTGTGTGCGTGCATGTGTGTGTATGTGGTGTGGTGCGTTTGTAAGCCCTGAATTAGATCCCTTCTGACAGTGACCTTGGCCACACTAAGCTATCATTGTCCTTCAGGTCCCCTCCAGCTAAGCCCCCCACCAATAGCTCATCCCACAGCTGGGCTCCTGGGGCTCCTGTCATTCTAAGTGTTATGTGTTTCAAATTTAGCTATTCTGACTGACTTCTCCAGTCTACCCCAGCAGGAAAAGAGGGCCATCCGTGAATTCCATTCAAAAGGTGGGACTCTGGTCTGGATTGTGAAACCCAGAACAATTCTTCAAGTGTCCAGCAAAATACCAGGCTCAGACGGAGCACTCATTTAGTTTTTAAATCATTCAAGCAGCAGGCAGGAGCTACTCAGGATGTCTGAGCTGGACAGTCACGCCGGAGCAGGCCTTAACTTACAAAGGGAGGGCAAGCACAGGGCCTCATAGGCAATGATGCACTTGAGAGGCAGATCCCTCCCAGGGCAAGCCTGAGGTCAGCATTGGCGGCAAGGCAGTGACTCAGCCGGCCCCTCACCCCAGGTGCTGGGCAGCACAGCTCTGCTGGTCTGCTTCTCCCAGCCCCAGCCCCAGCCCCAGATGACTCCTCTGTCACCTGTGGTTCCCAAAGCTGCCTTGGGAACTGCCTTTCCCTTGGCAGGCACTTCCACAAGAACGGGGAAGGAGACAAACACGGGCCAAGAGGGTCACAGTATTTCAAGATGGGAAAGAAACTCAACCTGTTTAATTTACCTCTTTCCTTTTCAAAAGGAAAACATATCCAAGGTCAAACAAAGAGCGAGTGTGGCAGGCCAGCTTGTAAACCACCTTCTCCGCCCGTCTGCCTGCCAAGGAGGGCAACTCCACATTTCATCTAGGCACTACTGATGGGTTCAGAGGTGACATGGAGTGGGGGGTAGCCTGGGGCTTAAATAAGAGCAGAACACAGGAAACAGAACCATGTTTGTCGAGTGCTTCCTGTGTGTCAGGCTTTCTGTTAAATGCACAGGTTCACTCCATGGGTCCTCACAGCAAGCAAGGAAACTCACTTAGCCCTTTTATAAATAAAGTGAGCACAGATAACCCAAGGTTATAGCTGGAGTTTTATTTTGGGGAATAATGGGTTGAAACTCAGAGCTTTGCGTAAGCTAGGCAACCGCTTTACTACTGAGCCCCACCCTGAACCCCACTGAGTGAGTGGAGCAGCAGAGCCAGGATGTGACTCTTATCTGATAATAGGTTCTCCTGTTCTATGCCGCCAGGCCGCTCACTGGGGCTGAGGCCTGGCCTGCTGGGGGTGGGACCTTCTGGAGGATTCCAGCCTCAGTGGGCCAGGCAAAAATGCTGATGAATAGACTCAGGAGGTAGGGTGGGGGCTGGTAGAGAAGAATCACATAGCACACAGGGCTAGAGAGTCTCAAGCTGCAGGGAAAAATAAATTGTTGAAAGTCAGCTAAAGTCACCTTGGTAACTGCCACCACACACTCACCCAGAACGAGGACATCAAACCCAACTGCAAACAGCTTTAAAGAAGCGGCAAAGAGCTTAATCATCTGAGGAATTAATGTGACAAGTGCCCACATTTACACCTCCCACCAACCTTCAATCATCTGAGAAAACATACTTTAATCTTTTAAGAAAAAAAAAATCTCAAAATGCTAGATCTGCACTCCTGGAGCCTGGGCACTCCCGGCATGCAGCTTCAATGGGCAGGCGGCTGCTTCACACACGCTGGAGCCCAGCTTTTTGCTGATTTGTTTTTTCTGGACATCGATGCAGAAGCATGAATTATTTGTGTGGGCTGGGCGAGGTATTAAATCTGCAGCCGACACAGGTTTGCATGGTTGTCAGCTTAATCTTAGTCATAAAAAAATAAGTAGTGTGCTAGGCAGCATGGCCTAGTTTTTCAGCTGTGCTTTCTCCATAGTGAAAGAAGGCAGAGCTATTGGGGCTGGGGGCTGGGAAGGAGAGGGGCTTCTGGGAAAAGTCATGACCCACAGCCACTGGGAAGGCCTAGGGGACATGGGACCATGAGTGCGCTCTAGGAGGCACAGCATAGGCTCACATTCTAAGTGACCTTGGCAATGACCTTTTTTTTTTTTTTTTTTGAGACAAAGTTTTACCATGTAGCCCAGATTGGTCGTTTCTTTTTTAATTTTATGATATTTATCTATTGTGTGTATGCACGTGCACACACATATGGCAGCATGCATAGACAAGGGACCAAGTTTTACATACTAAAGCAGACCTGGCCTTCAGGTTCTCCCAGCATCCCTCAGTTCCTACCAGGCATATCCTACCTCCAACCCTGAACTTTCCAGCCCAGGGGCTGGGCTGCCTTTCCCCCAGAGGCTCTTCCCTATATAACCCAGACATTTTGGTCTCTCTCTTCTCCTTCTCATCTCTCTTGTGAGTGCACCCCTTTTCTTTCTCTTCCCCCTAGGTCCCCTTTCCCCCCAATGTGACTCCCCTGGCCTCAATCTTTGGGGCCAGCAAACTTGCCCAAGAGCAGCTTCCCAATAAACCTGCTTTTAATATAATCTAATCTGGCTTGAATTGGCTCACTTCACCAGCAGCAGAGAAATAACCTATCACTCTTCTACCATGTGGAGCCCTGGGACCAAACTCAGGCCATCAGGCTCTGTGGCAAGTGCTATTATCTGTTGAGGCATCATCCTAGCATCCCACCCCTTGAAGTCCCAGGCTGGTCTTGAACACATATAGTTAGCTCTCCTCCTGACTGAACTTCTGGAGCGCTGGGATTCCAGGTGTGTAGCATCATGTGATTTATAGGGCTGAACTGTTTCCCTAAACTGGAGTATCCCCTAGATAGAAATAAGTAATCATAGGGTTACCATCGTACTTAAACAAGATGTGTCTGATGAGGCATCTAACAGTGCATGGTGTGCTGCAGGGCTTCTTGGACCCGCCTGAAAGGCTGGTGATGGCTCTGACGGCTAATAGAAACTTGTTTGCTCTTATCCTGGACCTAGGACTCAGCTGCCTCTGGCCAGTTCAGTTCCCTGCTGAGCAAAGGTCTTAATAGGTAGACCAGGATTAAATGCTGGGAAGACCAAATTAAAGGCAAAGAGAACCCCTCAAGGCTCTCAGTGCCCGGAGGGGGATAGTGGCCAAGTCACCTTGCACTCTGCCTCCCTGTAAATCTCAATCCAGTGGCCTTTAACCAGCTCAGCGGTTGAATCATGCTCTCCCTGGCAGGCTTTTGCATCCTATCAACAGCCTTTCTTTCTTGGCTACATGGCCCCAACTTTCAACTACATTCTTGACAAGGTTCTGAAGTCCTCCATCCGTTCAAGCCACCCTCCCCTGGATGCATTTGAGCTCATCAAAGTTAGAGTGTCATGTCCGGAAGTGAAGTGGCATGTGTGGAAATAAATACAGTATGTGCTCTAAGCAGAGCAGATCGCAGAGGCTCTGTGACCACTCTTGTCTGGGGCAGTTTATTTTTATTAAAACTGTCATCAAATCATCTCTTTGTAACCTCATCTTACTACCAACTCATACAGCACTCTGTCAGTGAAATATTTTTTTAAAGATTTATTTACTTATATGTATGAATACACTGTTGCTGTCTTCAGACACACCAGAAGAGTATCAGATCTCATTACAAATGGTAGTGAGCCACCATGTGGTTGCTAGGAATTGAACTCAGAACCCCTAGAAAAGCAGTCGGTGCTCTTAACCACCGAGCCACTTCTGCAGCCCTGTCAGTGAAATCTTACTCAGCTCCCCTCTCCTGTCCTGTCCAGTGTGCAGTGTGGATGATGTGACAGGACAGACTTCCCTGCTCTCTGGCTAAAGCTGCAGCTAGTGTGGAGGATTCTGAAGCCCACTGGCACCCATCATCTCCACATTCCTTCCAGACTTCACATCATCAACATAAACGATCAACTTGCTATCGATATTTTCAGTCCAGTCATTGATTAAATTGAGAACAGACCTGGGCTGGGCAGACATATTCACAACACTGCTTTTTGAGTATGCTCATCCAACCAATGATAAGTAAATCCAGCCTTCCTATCACACTCCTGTTCACTCTCTGAACAGTTCCGTCTTACTTATACCAATGTCCAGAGCATACCCAAGATGTCTGGCTGAATGCTACTTAGGCAAGGACACAGCATGTCTCTCATCTCACCAGACATGCAAGCACTTAGAAGCCTGACTCCGTCTTCTGGGGTTGTTTTCCAATAGCATTCAAAGTTCCCTGCTGAATAATCCAGTCCAGAGTTTTCCTGAGAGGATAACAAGCTTACTGGTCCAGAAAGTGCAAGCTGCTCTTAGCAGCCTGGACTTCTATGCCTTCAGTCTGCTGGCACCCATCCCCTCCACCCCCCATGACTTTTATCTGCAACTTTTCTGGTGTTCTGGGGCCACTGAGATGTGAAGCATGGCTTCTGCCCTGTGTGGGTCTTCCTAGGTTGATAATGTTTGGTTTGTGATGGACACAGGATACAGCTCCAGTACATGGTACTTCCTCTGTCACTGCTCAATGTCCTCTGTCCTAGGTCTTCCGGCTCCAAACCGAGTCCTTTATGCCAGCCACGACTGCTTTCAAGACCGAACCTTGAATTTCAGCTCTGTTTTTATTTTTGCGCCACCACTCCCCTTGATCTTTCAGGACAGAGTTTCTCTCTGTAGCTCTGGCTGTCCTAGAACTCACTCTTCAAACTCAGAGAGCTGTCCGTCTCTGCCCCCGAGTGGCCATTATGCCCAGCAGAATTTAGCTGCTCTCTACCCTGTTACTTACATCCATGGTGGGATACTACACCTTAGATACTAGTCAAATTATCTTAAAAACCTGAAGTGTGTGTTTAATTCTCTACATACCTACTCTGGTATCTAGAGATACCACGCTTCCTTTGGGTTTTCAGGGAACTGTTTACAATACTGAGATACCACTTGTTTTAAAAAATTATTCTTGTGTGGTGTGTGGATGCCCTGGTGCACGTGTGGAGGTCCGAAGGTCTCTGTGGAGTCTGACCTCTCCTGCCACTTTTACCTGGGTTTGTTCCATAGCCAACACTCACACACAGCCATCTCCCTGAAGCAGAGACACCTCTTCAGGCAATGGTGCTTCATCCTGTGCTAAGCTCTTCATATACATCACTTCCTTTCATTTTCATAGCAACCCTATAAATAGGAGTTATTTCCCTCACCTTAGAGATGAAGAAACGGAAAGCCAGAGACCTTAAGTAACAAGCCCAAGTGCACAGGCAATGTGTACATAAAAGCTGATGCAACACTTCAGCTCTTTCTGATGCCAGCTAAAACATTTTAAAAATCTCCTACCTCAGGGATGGGGAAATGGCTTGGCTAGTAACATGCTGTGCTGACCTGAGTTCAGGTCCCTAGGCACCCTTCTAAGGGGTAGGCCCCATATGGGGCTGGAGAGATGGCTTGGTGGTTAAAAGCACTTATTGTTCCCACAATCGGTTTCGGTTCTCAGTCTCTAACTCCAGTTCAGGGGACTGGATGCTCTCCTGCACTCACGTGGGTGTACACGTACTCATGCAGAGTTATACATATACTTTAAAAACATCTTTAAAAGCTGCCATAAGCAGCATGTGACCGTAACTCTAGCACTGGGCAGGACAGCAGAGGCAGGTGGATTCCTAGAGCTTACTGGCCAGTCTAAACTCAGGCTTCAGTGAGGATCCTTTCTCTTATATTTTTGGTTGTGAGCCTAGCCTTTAACGGCTGAGCCATCTCTCCAGCCCAAGGATCCTTTCTCAATAAGATAGAGAGGGAAACTACTTCTAGCCTCCACATGCGTGTGCGCGCACGCACGCATACTTTTTCACACAAACACATACACTCTACATACATACACAATCTCCCAACCTCCTCCAACTTTAGAATTGTGTAGGAAGCTTGGCCTGGAATGACCTATGCAGCCTAGGCTAGTCCAGGCTTCCCTGAGCTCATAAGAGAACTTCTTCCCTGGAACACAAGGCTGTGCTTCTAGAAAACTAGATATGGCAAGGCTAGACTTGTTATTAAGCTGCTTCTCAGATCAGCGGCTCACAGAATGCTGGCATTTTGGACTAAGGACTAGAGGAAACCCAACTGGCTTCATTTTTGTAAGCCAATATTTTTGAACCTGTCAAGAACTCCATTTTCATTGAACACCAAAATCCCCTGAGGCTCTGAGGATGCCTCTAGGGGACAGAGGCCAGGTTCCATCTGAGAGGACTCTGGGTTTCCCCATCCTGAGCTCTGCCCAGCCCAGCCTCTTAATTCTAAGGCCATGCCAGCCTACCTCACAACTGCTTGATGGTTGGGAGGAGATCCACCCTGAGCCCCTCACTCCTAACAGGATGCTCCTGAGGGGCTGTCAGAGAGTTCTCCTCTGCTCGCCACACAACTCCTCCAGAAGCCAGGGAAGCTCAAGTTCCCCTGGGGCTCACCTTTGAGGATACTACTGTGTTTTTACTGGAATGCGTCATTGTGTCATAAGTCTTTCCAAGGGCAGGCAGGCTGTAACAGCTCACACACCAGTCTTCCTTCCTTCCTTCCTTCCTTCCTTCCTTCTCTCCTCCCTCCCTCCGTCCCCCCCTCCTCTTGTTTCTGTTGTTTTGTTTTGTTGAGATGGGGATCTTACCACTATAGGCCCAGATAACCTTCAACTCATAATTACCTGGGTTAACCTCTCTTGGTTTCCCATTGCAGCTGCCAAGATTATAGGTATGTGCCAGTGGGTTGTTTCTTCTACAGCTTGGAGCCAAATGGTCCTATAAGGCTCACCAGCACAGTTCCCAGTACTCCAGGTTGCCCTCAGAGACAGCACTGTCTCTGTTAGCTGGCCGTCTGTGTCTTGCAGTTTCAGTGTAACACCAGAGCAAATGCAGACGGCTCTTCTGCTCTTCCTTGACTCTGTAACCTACACTGGCCCTGAACACAGCCGAGGCCTTCTGCCTTGTCCTCCCAGTGCTAGGATCATAGGCATGAGCGACCACACCTGGCTACTCCTTGATAGACATGTGTATTGTGTGCATATAGGCAGGCCAGAGGCCGGAGCTGGGAGTCTCTCTCTGTCTCTAGCCACCTTGCTTTGGAGACTGGTCTCAGAAATCAGAGCTTGCTGTCTCAGCTACAGGGGTTGGCTGGACCCCTTGATTAGAGCCTCCCTGGTGCTGAGATAATAGGCGGGTGAAGCCTGTTTTTTTTCTTTTCAGATTTATTCTATTTACAGTATGTGCATGTCTTTGTGGGTATGTGCATGTGAGTGCTAGCGCCTGAGGCCAGAAGAGGGTTTGGAGGCTCTAGAGCTCTAGGGGTTGTGAACCTTCTGACATGGCTGTTGAGAACTCAACACAGGCCCTCTGAAAGAGCAGTATATGTTCTTAGCCACTTCCACTTTAATTTTATTTATTTTTGACAAGGTCTCACTGTATAGTCCTGGCTGTCCTGGAACTCAGTATGTACAGCAGGCTGGCCTTGAATTATTAGAGTCTGCCTCTGCTTCCTGAGTACCGTAATTAAAGGTGTGTTCCACCATACCTGGCCTAAGTTTTTAAAAAGTGGTTTACACTTTGAGTATGCACACATATATACACATGTGCTTATGGTCATGAAACACCGTGGAGGTCAGAATACAACTACCCCAGAGACAGAACTCAGTTCACTTTAATTTTGAGACTGGGTCTTTTGAACCTGGAGCTCACAAATTTGGCTACAACTAGAAGGCCAGTGTGCTCTAGGGGTCTACCTGCTCCTGCTGCCCAGGGCTGGAGTTCCAGATGTGGACTATGCCTGGCTTTTTATTTGTGTGATGGGATCTGAACACAGGTCCTCAGATTCAGTCAGCAAGTACTGTACTGACTAATTCATCGCCCTACTGGGATATTGTTCTTATTAAATTTATTTACTCTTTGAATTAAATCTACCTATCTAATCTCCCTACCTATCCTCCTATCTCCCTATCTATCTATCTCCCTATCTATCTATCTCCCTATCTATCTATCTCCCTATCTATCTATCTTCCTATCTATCTCCCTATCTATCTATCTATCTATCTATCTATCTATCTCTCTCTCTCTCTCTCTCTCTCTCTCTCTATTTATCTCCCTATCTATCTATCTATCTATCTATCTCTCTATCTATCTCCCTATCTATCTATCTATCTATCTATCTATCTATCTATCTAACTATCTTCCTATCTATTATGTGTGTGCGTGTGCTTGCTGCATGTGCCCATGTATGGAAGACAGAGGACAGTTTGCAGAAGTCAGTTTTCTCCTTCTACCATGTCCTGGAATTGAACTTGTGTTGTCAGGCTTAGAAATAAGCAGCTTTACTAGCTGAGCCATTTCATAGGTCACACACACACACACACACACACACACACACACACACACACACACTCTTACATATTTTAAGTGGTAGAGAAACAAGGTCTCACTATGTAATTCTGGTTGGCTTGGAGCTTGCTATGAAAACCAAGCTGGCCTCAAATTCATAGGATCATCTTCCTCACAAGCTAAAGAGTTCTCTATGGGTTCCCCCCTTTTTTCTTCTTTCTTTCTTTTCTTCTTTTTAAAAGACAAGATCTTGTTGTATAGCTCTGGCTGTCTTGAAACTTGCTCAGTAGACTAGGCTGGTCTCAAACTCAGAGATCTGCCTGATTCTGCCTCCAGAGTTCTAGGATTAAAGGTGTACATCACCATGGCCCAGCAAAATTTTTGACATTTTATGTGATAAGGGTTTGCCTGAATGTATGAATGTATGAATGTATGTATGTATGTATGTATGTATGTATGTATGTATACCATGTGTATGCAATATCGGTGGAGGCCAGAAGAGGCATACTATTCCCCTGGGACTGGAGTTACAATCTGTTGTGAGCCACCATGTAGGTGGGGTCTAGGAACTGAACCCAGGGCCTCTAGAAGAGTAACCAGTTCTCTTAACCGGGCAGCTGTCTCTCCAGTCCCAGTGGCCAGCTTGTCCAAGACTTATGTATGGTCTTCCACTATGGCAGCTGAGCTCTGAGCTTTCTTTCATCCCAATCACTCCTTCCCAAGGCAACTCCCTGACAGCTTTGTGTGACTACAGTAAATGTTCACATGACTGACTACATCACTTCTTCTCAGCTCTAGACCATGATGTGTACTTAAAGAATGCCCCCAATCAGAAGCTAGGAAACAGAGGAGGGGTAGGGCAGTCTCCTGTAGAGTAGAGACGATGGGAGAAAAGAGACAGGGCTCCTTTCTCACAGGTCCTCATTTTCTTGGATTTTAGAACTGTTTAATTATTTTTGTGACACTGGAGATGGGGCACGGGCTTAAGCATACTAGTCAGGCACTCTCCATCCCTCCAGCTTAGGCCCATGAGTACTAGTCAGGCACTATCTATCCTCCAGCTTAGGCTCATGAGTACTAGTCAGGCACTATCCCTCCCTCCAGCTTAGCTGTGTTATTGCTTATGCATCAGTAGCTCTTAACTGCTGCTGGGTCACACCTCCTTCTTCATTTCTTTCTCAAAACAGGCTTTCTCTGTGTAGTCCTGAAACTTTTTCTGTAGACCAGGCTGGTCTTGCCTGCCTCTGCTCTCTCAATTTTTTTTTTAAATGTACATTGGTGTTTTGACTCTCTATGTCTGTATGAGGGTGTCAGATCCCTTGGAACAGGAGTCACAGACAGTTATTAGCTGCCATGTATGTGTTGGGAACTGAACCTGGGTCCCCTGGAAGAGCAGCCAGTTCTCTCAACCACGGAGTAACCTCTCCAGTCCAGTTTTATAATTCTTTAAAATACTTGTGTTACGCTGGGTGGTGGTGGTGCATGCCTTTAATCCCAGCACTTGGGAGACAGAGGCAGGCAGATCTCTGTGAGTTCCAGGACAGCCTGGTCTATAGCACAAATTCTAGGACAGCTAAAGCTACACAAAGAAACCCTGTCTCGCCAGGTGGTGGTGGCGCATGACTTTAATCCTAGCACTTGGGAGGCAGAGGTAGGCGGATTTCTGAGTTCGAGGCCAGCCTGGTCTATAGAGTGAGTTCCAGGACAGCCAGGGATATACAGGGAAACCCTATTTCAAAAACAAAAAACAAAAAAACAAAACAAAACAAAACACAAAAACAAGAAACCCTGTCTCGAAAAACCAACTAACCAATCAACCAAAACAAACAAACAAGCTTGTCACATTTGTTTGTTTGTTTGTTTATACATTCAGGCGTTTTGCCTGCAGGTATGTCTGTGAACCATGTGCATGCTTGGTGCCAGCAGAGACCAGAAGGGTAGCATCAGATCTCCAACTAGAGTTCCAGAGGGTTGTGAGCCTCTGTGTGGGGTTCTTCACTGAGACATTTCTATAGTCTTCTGCATTTACTTATGTGTATTATATATGTATATGCACAAACATACCATAACATGTTTGATGGTCAGAGGACAACTTACAGGAGCCAGTTCTCTTTCCACCATGTGGATTTCAGGGATCCAACTCAGGTATCAGGCTTAGGAGCAATGCCTTTGCCTACTGAACATTATTATTATTATTATTACTGTTACTATTATTGTTGTTGTTGATGTTGTTGTTGTTATTACTATTGGGTCTTGGTTTTTTGAGGCAAGGCCTGGCTGTCTTGAACTCGCTCTGTAGACCAGGCTATCTGGAACTCAGAGGTCTGCCTGCCTCTGCCTCCAGAGTGCTGGGATTAAAGGAGCTACCACTTCCTGGCTCTTTATCGTTTCTTTGAGACAGGGTTTCTCTATGGAGCCCCATGACTTGTGCATACATACTTACTATATAGACCAGGCTAGCATTGAACTCACAGAGATCTACCTGCTGCTGCTTCTTGAGTGATGAGATTAAAGGCATGTGCCACTATATCCTGCTTATTATTTTATCAAACAGGGTATCTGTCTGTCTTCTGTCTGTCTGTCTGTCTATCTATCTATCTATCTGTCTGTCTGTCTGTCTGTCTGTCTGTCTGTCTGTCTGTCTATCTATCTATTCATCCATCCATCTATCCATCCACCCACCCACCCACCCACCCACCCATCCATCCATCTATCACTCTAGAACTTTAGAATGTTCTGCCTCAATATGCACCTGCTGGGGATTCGAAGAATGTGTCACCATGTTCTACCCTGTCTCCATTTGCAGATGTACACAGTGGAAAAGAGATGTGGCTCTTTAGGCAAAGGACCACGGTTCAAACACTGACTGGTGCTTATTCCTAGTCCTTGATTCATCAATTTTGACACAGTGTTTATGTAGCCCTGGCTGGCCTGACACTCCCTATGTAGACTAGGCTTTCTCAAGCTTGCAGCACTGCTCTCTTCCTGCCTCTGCTCCCACATTCTAGGCTTGTACTACCATGCCCTGGCTTGACTCTATACTAATACAATCTGGGCAACGGCACTGTACTGTGTGAAGTGGGGAAAACAGCAGTCCCCCTGCTCCACAGATGATATATAATACCTACTCAGCCTCAGAAACCTCTCCAGCCTAGGGTTCTGCCTGTGTTCACAGCATAGAGGGTGGGTGTGTAAAATGGTTATACTTGATCTTTGCCAAAAGATCAAGGAGTGACTATACCTTGATAATTCAGAAGTGGACCTAATTCTCCATTCTGTGTCATTACCACCCGCCTGTATAACATGATCTATATTTCCCCTTCTCACTGTGTAAGATGACTTTCCACAAGGCCTAGCACACCCTTCTCTGCAGTGTAGAGATAAAGCCTCCTGATCTTCAGTCCTGGGTGGTTTATGACACATACTCTAGTCACCCTGCCTTCATAGCACATGGCAGAACCTAATCTATATTTCTCTCCTCTTTGGGAGGGTCTTAACTTCTCCACACTCACTCACCTAAGCTGCACTGGCTATTTTCTATCCATGGCAACAGGGGTAGGAAGAAGAACCAAGCAGCTGAAATTCCTGCTAGCCACAGTCCTCATCCTGTGACAGTCATGACGTCTACACTGGCCACATGACTTGAGACCTTCTCCTTGGGGACACCTAGAAACAGGACACTGGGCATGGTGACAAATCAGAAGTGAAGTACAATTGCCTGGCAGAACCCAGCTCCACCTCTGGCTTCGGCTTTTTGCCTGGGAGATTATTCCTATTGCTTTCTGACTGCTGACAGAAGCTCTGAACTTTCCAGAGAAAGAGCCACTTGTAGGCCTCCCTTCGGGACAGGACTGGGAAAAGGATGTGAGGGAAAGAGAAGCACAGGGCTGTGTCTCACTGTCAGTGCTGCTGCTCAGCACCAACAGGCTGAGATGAAGGGCAATGCTTTACATAGACACACACACACACACACACACACACACACACACACACACACACACACACCCTATCCTGGCCCCTCTGGCTTTGGCGGGAAGGCCAGGCACACATACACTCCACACTATCCTGGCCCCTCTGGCTTGGGTGGTAAGGCCAGGACCCCTGTGGTCTCGGGTGAGCCCATTCTGCCCCAAGCCCCTGGCTTTCCTTTCTCTGAGACACTGAGTCATCTCCTCTCTTCAGCTCTCACCTTTGAACCGTCCCTTTCCCTTCCCTGCAGAAGTGACTCACTGCTGAAGTGTTGGGTGACACTGAAGATCAAGGATGGATGATAAAAATATTCCTGATTGTGCAACTCGGGGGAGGGGATGCAGTGTGGGGGGGATGCACCTGGACTCAAAGCATTAGCCAGGAACCTTGAATGATGGCCACTGCTTGGTCTCTGCAGAAGTGGAGCAAAGACCAGAGTCAAAGCCTATGTTGACCCATGTCAGATTTGCTGGACCACTCCCTGTGTCTTTCAGATACGGTTCTGAGGAAGGCAGCACAGGCTTTTATCATGACAACCTGGTCCACAGTGAAGGAGCCAACTCAAAGGCCCTGTTCCAGGAGCAGTGGGGGAGAGGCCCTGGCCTCCCCACTGTCAGCCTCGAGGCAGGGTTCTTCTGGGCTTGCTTTCCAGTGTCGGAACTGTGAGTGAAGGCACCGTGACAGAGAGGCTCCAGGCTGTCTACCGCCCTAACACACACCCCTGACAGCAGGGGTCATCCAAATCGACAGATGTACCAAGTGGTACCACGTCAACCAGCTGCTTACCTAGAGGGAGACTCACCTTCTTCCACCCAAATCCAGTGGCAGACTGGATGAAACCAGATAGCATCTTCTATTCTAATTACACTTCATGGACACCACAGGCTGAGCAAAACAAATCAGTTTTCTCTAAAGAACAACTCCCTGGCCAGGATGAGGTGGGAGATAGGGACAGCAAAGTCACCCCATCCAAAGGCCAAACAGACGGGAGCAGAGACCTGTAAAGAGGTAAAGAGAAGAACAGGCCTGTGTGGCTCCACACTCTCTCTGCAACCCCACCACTCAGAAGGCTGAGGAAGGGGCATAGCCTGCGCTATTGGCCAGCCTGGGCCACAGAGTAAGACTGCTATCTAAAACAGAAATAAATAAGTAAAAAATAAATTGAAAGAAAGAAGAACGGGAGGAGTGTGTTTGTACTATGTGGGAATCTTACAGAGGTAATATCATTAACAGGAGAATTCATTCTTCAAGAAATTGAGGGTGGAGCATTCTTACAAACTTCTGGTGCTATTTTAGACAAATAAGAGGTCTGGCTAAGCAGTGATGCTAAGCTTGCTTGCTTCTGAAAGGCTCTCTCTCTGCCTCCTCAAGAGAGGAAGAAGTGAAGGCTCTCTAACACACACGTGCACACACATGATGCCTGCCCCTCTTTGGGATGCAAGACCCAGAGTTGCTTATGGAACTCTCCTCTTGAGTGAGTGCTGGCTAAGTGAGCACAGGGACAGGACCCTGGAGGAGCAGCTTACAGAAACAGACCTTCCCCTGCACACACCTGACCACACAGGCTCGCCTGTCACCATCACTGTGGAGAGGCTAGAGAGCTAAGATCGGACTCTGGCTGAGCAGGGACCTCAGACAGACAGAATGTCCTGTGACTCCCACCCTGGATCCCAAAAAATGTTGGCAGGGACAGCTCTAGACCAGGCTGTCCTCGTGTGCCACAAAGGGCCGCTTCCCAAACTCGCCCGAGCAGGCAGTGGGAAGGGAGGCGCCAGCCAGCCGAAGGCGGCTTTTCTCAACTGATCATCTTGGGAAAAGGCAGATACAAATTTCATGGCTGGAATGCAAGGGTTGTGAAATGCTGAAGACGCCCTGAAGAGGGCCCAGGACTCTCCTTCCAGGAAGGCAGTGGGAAGAGGACTGGCAACAGTGGGAGGAAGCAGAACAGGTTACCCAGAGGGGCCACCTTTCTGGGAAGCAGGAAATAGGGCTCCAGAAAGAAAGAAATCCCCGGGTCCTGAGGTGGGAGTTGAGCCAGAGATAGGGCTTGTTTCTGAAGAAGAAAATAAGGCCTGTGTCTAAAAGTAATTCTATAAATGAGCCAGTTATGACAGAGCTCATTATTTCTAGAATCATTGGGGCTAATGAGAGGTCTTTCTTACAGTTAAATAAGCCTGCCAATCTGCTAACATGGACCTAGCTTGTCGTCGTTGGTGCCATGTGAGAGCTTGTCCCTATTCATGCCACAACCAGTTGGTCACCTGAGTTCCTCCAGTGACATCATTATTATCTCAGAGGCATGGCTTGCATGGTCCTCATGGTCCCTGAGTACAGGGCGAGGAAGAGCACACTTGTTGAGAGTGCCCTAAGCTACTTATCATCTCCCTATGCCTCACCTTTCTCTTCTGTAAAAAAAAATATATATATATTAGATTATCTACTTCATACACTGACTTCGAGGATGAACTAAATCAATACTGGTATAAACTGCTGGCTGCTATGGCTGTATGAAATTAGCAAGTATCCAATTCCCCAAGTAGGCCAGGACCCAGTTGCTGATGTCCAGCTGTATCAGCTGTTCTAAACCGATCCATCTCTGTGACCTCTTAGATCAGATCCAGACCCACAAAGACCCATGTAGACTGCCCAGCCCAAAGTCCTGACGAAAGGAAAACTGGCCAGGCAGAGCAAATAGGGCCATGCTGTGGCGGCAGCTTCCCAGGGGAAGAAGGGCAAGCAGCAGTGCCAGCACATTGGGGACTGGCTTTCTCTGTCACCATCTTTATGGTGCGTCTGAAAGGAGGTCAGGTCCCAGGGTGGGCAGCACAGATATTACAATGGTGCTTGCTAATCTCAACTGAGCTGACCATTGCCGAGTCAGAAACAACAGAGAGCCAGGATCTGGGAGATCTGAGAGCACGATGGGGGTGGTCTTAGCCAGGGAATGAGGAGGAGAAACCGCTGCTCAACTGTTGGTTAAGTTGGTAAACAGGACCAAGAATCTCAGAGGAAGACACTGTCACTCCTCCAGATGTCAGATTTACGCTCCTTGGGGACCTGTTGGGTCCTGGAGCTGCAGGGAGAGCAGGAGACTCCAGATCTACTCTCACTCATATCTTTATACCAGCCAACGGAAAGCAAAGAGTGGGGGCAAAGGGGGACAGCCTTGTGCCAAGTGCCCAGCCCACCACTTCCTTACTGACTGGCTGTGGTGTCTACAGGAACTGAGAGGCCAGCCCCTTGCAGTGTCTAGGGGCACAATAGTCAGACACATAAACAAGACAGAGAATGAGATATCAGGCATGTCTCAGGTCAAAGAAGGGCAACAGGGGCATCCCCAAATGCTCTCTGTCAGAAGCCCTGGCCTTCTTTGAGAGGTGGAGGGCCATCTGGGAGATGACTGGCTCCACACTCCCTGCCAGCGACTGGAGGCTACAAGCCCACTAGTACCACCGGCCTACCACCAGTGCCAAGGAAGCCAGTTTAAGAATTCATACTCCAGCCGGGCGGTGGTGACGCACGCCTTTAATCCCAGCACTTGGGAGGCAGAGACAGGTGGATTTCTGAGTTCGAGGCCAGCCCTGGTCTACAGAGTGAGTTCCAGGACAGCCAGGGCTATACAGAGAAACCCTGTCTCAAAAAAACAAAACAAAACAAAACAAAACAAAACAAAACAAAACAAAAAAGAATTCATACTCAGGGCCTAGGGAGGAGTACAGCTCTGGGTCAGGGTCCGGACTGCAAATAGAAAGCTTCCAGATGCTCCATGACACAGCTTAGCTATCTGCTACTGCCAGAGCAAAACCCAAGCAACTTAAGAAAGTCACTGGCTGTAGGTAAAGGCGTTGGGTAGCACTGGAAGCCTGAAACTGCGCACTGTTAGAGCTCAGTTTTCCTGCTTCTGGATGGTAGGCATACCAGGTAAGCAACATTAGATGGAAGCGAGTTCAGGGTGACTTCTCGATACCATAACCAGCTCCTTAGTGCTAGCTGGCCCGGCCTCTGTGCCTCAGTCCCTGTAGCAGCTCCCCATGCTCGCTGCAGGTCTCGCTGCAGGTCTAGGGTACACTCTAGGTCCTCTCTCTCCAGACATGCTGCCTGTTCCTGATGCTGTCTTCGCTGTTGTGTACATCACTGGTCTTTCCAGGATCATGAATCAGCAACCTCAGCCTGATTCCAAACCCATGGGCATTTCCAACAAACTGTGTGTGCAGTCAGACTGCATATACCATGACCAGTTGATTGTTTCATTCATGTCCCCCCAAAGGCAGGCCCTGTGCATCCCAGATGGCCCCAGGGCTTAAGTTGCCACACAGACTTCTTAGAGGGTAGGTGAGTCACCCTTAGCCTTGCAGGATTCATCCAGTTCCTTTTCCACCCAAGCCCCAGCAATTTCATCCCTGGCAGGCAGGCGAGGCCCCTGCTCTGAGTGGCCAGCACCTAGGCATCCCCCACTGTGTGAGAAGAAGGCCATTCCTAGCCCTAGCCTTGTTCACCACTTGTCTCCTAACAAAGGAAGAGGTGGGAGGAGACAGATCTGACCTCTAGGGCTGGCTGGCTTCTCCTAAAGACTACAGGACCCTTAGACAGGCAGCAGCAGAGGCCTGTAGAGGACTTCCCTTCCCTTCTCTGGGCCCCAGGAAAGGCAGGCAGGAAGAAGGGCCTCAGCTGCAGGCATGCAATGCAGGGCTGGCCAGACAAGGAGGTCCCTAGGGCTGCAGCTATCAGCCAGAGCGCAGGCTCCAGGAAGGAAGGAAGGGCAACTCTGACCCAGAGTGAGATAAGGAGAGGACTGGCTTAGCACAATGGGCTCCCACAAGACCCAGAGGCCCTCAGTCAGATTTGGTCCCAACCTGGACTCTCTTCTTTCACACAGCCCATGTAAATATTTACTGCTGTTTATGTTCATGGTCTGCAGAGTCCCCTCTGAGGTCCTTTGCTACATAAGAGTCCTATGCCACAGATCTATGTGCCCTGGGTCAGGGCTGCCCTTAAACCTAGAGACCCTGAGACCATTCAACAAGAACCAGGTGCGCTGTTCCCTCTCCTGCCATCCTCAGGGATGGCCCCTCAGGAAAAATACCATCCTTTTGTCTTAGCCCCAGAACACCCATACTTACGGAGCCCGGTCATGGGTGAGGCCGTTCTGTCGTTGAGAATTGATTGGTGGAAGGACAGGTTTGCTGTTAATCTCCAGTCCTCGCCTCAGGGTCTCCCGGATCTGCTCTGTGTCTGCAATGAAATCACAAAGTTGCCGGAAGGCCCTCTGGGCTTCCAGCCTGCATGAGAGCCTAGAATAGAAGCCCACGGGTGAGAGGCAGGGCATGGTCACACACCAGCAGGCCCAGCACTCACTCGAGGCTGAAATACGAGTTTGACAAGCTTGAGATCAGCTTGGGTGGGCTATACACAATAGCACATGGCCTCCAGAGAAAGGGAGAAAGGAGAAGAGAAGAGATGGATGGGCCGGCAGTGCTACTGGAGAAGGCATAACCAGCAGCTTTGCTGTGTGACCTGTTACTGTACTGTGAATTATTTTACAATAATTAAAAACAAAACAGTGCTGGGCATGGTGGTACATGTCTGCAATTCCAGCACTGGAGAGTTTGAGGCCAGAAATGAGAAGCCAGTTTATGCTGCAAAGAGAGAGCCTGTCTGAGAAATAAACAATAAATAAAATAGCAAAGATGACTGCAGCTGTGAACACGACTGCCAACTTCTCTAAGGCACTCTTTTGTCAGAAGCAACTGGATGTGAGACCCTGACTCCTGCAGGAAAGAAACGAAGGGCTCAGATGTTTGCATTAGGAGTTGAAGTTGTCTTTTTTGAAATCTTTTTTTTTCTTTCTTTCTTTTTTTTCTGAGTCAGGGTTTCTCTGTGTAGCCCTGGCTGTCCTGGAACTCACTCTGTAGACCAGGCTGGCCTCAAACTCAGAAATCCCCCTGCCTCTGCCTCCCAAGTGCTGGGATTAAAGACATGTGCCACCACTCCCCGGCTTTAGAAACCTTTTTATGCATGTTTGCACACATGGCATGGTGTGTGGACATAGAGCTCCATGGCACAGTCTGTGCTTAGCTTCTACCCCAGCACACAAAAGAAAGAAAGAATGAAAGAATGAAAGAGAAAGAGAGAAAGAGAGAGAGAGAGAGAGAGAGAAAGAGAGAGAGAGAGGAAGGAGGAAGGGAAGAAAAGGAAGGAAGGAAGGAAGGAAGGAAGGAAGAGAGCGACTCAGGTGACATGGTGCTTCTGGAAACCTAACCCTGCAGAGGCTGGAAGCAGGAGGATCAGGAATTCAAGGTCATCCTTAGCTACACAGTAAGTTGGAGGTCAGCCTAGGCTACATGAGACCCTGTCTCCAAAGTAAACCAAGTCAGGTATTTTATTCAAGGCCAAAGGCATTTTATTCTTTGATAAATGAAAAGACAGAAGAACTAAGAAAGGAAGGAGACAGAAAGCCTTAAACGTACATGTATATAATATAAATGGCTGCTTTTCCTTTAGCATTAGCCAGGGACAGCCTTAGCAAAAAAACAAAAAAAAAACAGAAACAAAAACTCCCACAAGTACTTCTGTAGCCAAGACCAGCATGGGAGCGTCCAATAGGACAGCCACATCCTCCTTCTCCAAGATTGTACCCGGAAGGCAGGGGGAGCAGGCTGACCTGCCACAGCCTCTGGGACTGCAGTGGAGGGCAGTGTGGGGGCTTCACACTCAGGCCCCTCTCACTAAAAGCCCTGGAAGGCTCAAGGAGCGAGATCCTTGGCTTGGCATGGCCTTCAGGTCAGATTTGGGGTCTGTGTCAGTTCTGTGGTAGTGGACTGTGTACATTAACTACTTCATGGTTCATGACCACAGACATGAGGTCAGATTCCAAGGAGCAGAGTGTACACAGTTCCCACTGGTGTGTCTGAAATGCAGGAAACAGCTACAGACAGGCCATTGGAAAAATTAATTTGTCAGAAGATAATTAGAGCGGGCTGCCATTTAGTTAGAGGCTTGTCCTGGGGAGCCGGGAAGGAGGGGGCAAGGTGGGGAGCCTCAACCTTTGCCAGACAGCCTCCGAGGCTGTGTGCCGAGGCAGACGCTCCGGCTATCCTCGTCATCATCTGGAGGCCGGCTGAGGTCATCCCAGGCACACTTGGCACTGACACCGCTCAGGTTAGAACCGTCTGTTTCGATGCCTTTGTCAACTCTCTCCTGCTTGAAAAGAACCAAAGAGTCAGAGTTCCTTCAGTGAACTCGTGTGGTTACTGCCCTTGGCCCAGCTACCACGCTTCCAGTATTAGCCCCTGTAGGTGCTGAGCGTGGACAGCTGCCATAAGCTCGGGGGCTTGTTGATCTTGTTCTGTTACACGCACAATGGCTCCTGCCAGTCCCTGGACTCCTCTGGGAACAGGGTTCAGGGAAGCCAGAAGGAATGAGCATGCCTCAGACACTTCCTTCCCACCAGCATCCAGCACAAAGGCCTTTGTGCATCTTCAGCCCTGACACTCTAACCCTCTGGCCCTCAGAGCTGATGGAGCAGACAAGACCTACTTCTCTCAGAAAGGCAGGAGGTTTCCCTCTTCCCGATCCTCTGACAATGACCATACATACCCCACCTCACCCCCGTACAGGAGTTAGGGTGTAAGCCAGCCCTGACTTGGGGACCATACCTGCAGTTCTTCACTATAACAGCTAGAGGGGGCCATCGCCCCAGAGCAGAAGTGCTCCCTGTGCATGGTGCCAGCTAACTTTGGCAAAGGGCTCTGGATGGGGTTCTTTCCATCTCCTAGGCTGAAATAGGGGGCCTGAAGGGCCGTGAGCACTGCACACTGCCCCAGAGGCCTTGCCTTTGTGTAGACATTGGCACAGTTCAGTCTAAACTTTCTCCAATTGGCCTCAGGGAGGAGTTGTACTCAAAACATCGCTGGATTTTCTGGTAAAACATAATTCTGTGGTGCTGGGCTTTGGATCAAAGGTCATCTGGAAGACTCTGGCAACCTTGTCCATAAACAGCCATGCAGGCCAAGTAAGCCTCCTGTGAAAAACCTCCTCAGAAGCCCCCATGCCCCTGCACCAGTCTGTCCCTCTCCAGGGCTCCTCAGAAGCCCCCATGTCCCTGTGCCAGTCTGTCCCTCTCCAGGGCTCCTCAGAAGCCCCCATGTCCCTGCGCCAGTCTGTCCCTCTCCAGGGCTCCTCAGAAGCCCCCATGTCCCTGCGCCAGTCTGTCCCTCTCCAGGGCTCCTCAGAAGCCCCCATGTCCCTGCGCCAGTCTGTCCCTCTCCAGTCAGAAGCCCCCATGCCTCTGCGCCAGTCTGTCCCTCTCTAGGGCTCCTCAGAAGCCCCCATGTCCCTGCACCAGTCTGTCCCTCTCCAGGGCTCCTCAGAAGCCCCCATGCCCCTGCGCCAGTCTGTCCCTCTCTAGGGCTCCTCAGAAGCCCCCATGCCCCTGTGCCAGTTTGTCCCTCTCCAGTCAGATGCCCCCATGCCCCTGCACCAGTCTGTCCCTCTCCAGTCAGAAGCCCCCATGCCCCTGCGCCAGTCTGTCCCTCTCTAGGGCTCCTCAGAAGCCCCCATGCCCCTGCGCCAGTCTGTCCCTCTCCAGTCAGAAGCCCCCATGCCCCTGCACCAGTCTGTCCCTCTCCAGTCAGAAACCCCCATGCCCCTGCACCAGTCTGTCCCTCTCCAGTCAGAAACCCCCATCCCCCTGTGCCAGTCTGTCCCTCCCCAGGGCTCCCAGACAAGGGCATTGTTCTTAAGCCTTGGTCACAGGTAGCCTCCTACCTACAAGCCACCCATTCTTCTCTATTCTGGTGCTGTCACCACCTGTATGAGACCGGCAACAGGCAGGGCACAGCTCTAGGAGCTTTAGGCATGAGCAGAGGGGCAGGCTGCAACTGCTCGGGGAGAACCTGAGTTTTCCTGCCAGCAGCTGTCCTAAGACCCTCAGCGAGGCAGAGCTGAGCAATCAGTTCATGGTCCCACTAGTCCTGACCACGTATCTTTAATGTAAAAAGGAAGAGCTAAGACCCACAGACATGGCTGCTGTGGTAATCCCAGTTACTCAAGAGGCTGAGGCAGGAGGAGAGTAAATTTAAGGCCTGTTGGGGTGCAGAGTGAATTCAAGGCTAGCCTGAGTAACTTAGTAAGAACCTGTCTCAAAATGTAAAAAGTGGGCTGGGCTGTGGATCGAGAGTAGCAGTGGAGCGCTTACCTCATATGTGTGAGACCCTAGATGCAGAATCCAGGACTAGGGGGAAAAAGGTAGTGGAAGGATCTGCCTGTTTAAGTACACAGCAGTGAGTGGTGAACTAAGGTCAGAGGAATAGAAACTAGCTCTCAGTGGAGTCAATGGCAAGCAAGCCTCAGAGAGGCAGGCAAACAGTGCTGTCACTTGGTACATGGAGCCACCAGGAAAGCCAGCCATATTCTTTCACTCTGGCTTCTTGCCTGATAACAAAGACCACAGGTGCTATTGGTCTTGCTGTCTGGGTCTCAGGGAGCCTCAGGCTCTCAGCATGCAGAAGGGCAAGGGTCTGCTTATTCTACTAATTCAGGGGACCAAGTCTTTTCTGAGTATAGGGGATAAACAAGAGCCTACAGGGTCCCATGCTGTGTCCCAGTGTGGCTGCAGAGTGAGGGTGTAGGGGATGGAGCCTCCATAGCACCTGGTTCTTATATAAGCAGAAACCACTCAGAAAGCAGGTTCTAAGTAGAGATAACCCTGGCAGCACTGAGACCATTTCAGGGCTAAAGGCAACCCGAAGGGGGAGGAGCTTCATGTGTAAAGGAAGAGGCTGTGTGCCCCAGCACTCCTGGGTTGGTAGCAGAGAACCCAGAGGTCTGCAAACTATATAACAGTGTACAATTTGAAGTGCCTAGCTGCTGCCATGGCCTGCCTTACAGGCCCGAGGGAGTCTTACGGAAACATGCCAAGTTCAGAGATGGCCATGACCTGCCTCTGGTGCCAGATAAGCAGAAGGAGCCACTGGTCTCATGCTTCTACCCCTGCACAGTGTGCAAGAAATGCAGCAATGTTCCAGGGCCTCCAGAATGCAGCTGCGTGCCAAGCGACCATCTATTCTAAACCTCCAAAGGTGACACTGACACTGCCCAGGCAGCCACAGTAGGTCCAGCTGCAGTTTGGCAGGGTTGGGGAATGAGTTAGGGCGAGTGACAGGATCATTAGACCAATCAGCACTCACCTGCAAAGGGGCTGTGGGGTCAGCATAGCCTGTGCTGCTGCCTGACACAGGGAGGGCAGCTCCCTAAAAATGTGCTAAGACGGAGGAGAAGGGGAAAGAATGCAGGGCAAAGAAGCAATATTCCTTACGATTACCTTCCTTTAAGTTGCTATGTAACTTATATATAATGAAGTTCATTCTTTTTAAATGCACACATATATGTGTCAGGCTTGCTTTTCTGGGTTGAAAACTGTTTTCCTATGTGGGCTATAGAATGCAGGCGACAGGTTCCGAACCATGCCTTAATCTACTGGCTCACGCAGAGCTCCTCCACTTTGTCGGGAGCCAGTTATTTGGGAAGCATGTGCTAGCACAGTTTTCCTCACTCAAGACATACTTGCAGGTGTGGATCGATCTCAAATATGGTTTCTCCCCTCCGCATGTCAGTTATCAGCCATGGACCGCCAGCACTGTGGACAAGGAGAGATGGTGGTAACTGAGGGTCTGAACTGATCGGCAGTCAATAGCCTTTGCTGTCCCAGGCCCAGAACATAAAGGGCAGTGTTAGTGGTCAGGGACCATAGAGAACTGAGTGCCCCAATAGCAATGCAAGAACTCCACGGGTGGGATGGAGGGAGGGCAGCCACCCTGAAGACCCAGGGATCCAGGCCTCCACCTTCCGGGGACATGTACTCACATGGGCACTGTGCGCAGCAGTTCCAGGATGCCCTGCCCGTTCCACTGTTGGGCTGAGTGTAACTCCTCAGTGCAGACACCAACAATCTGTGGCCCAGGACAAGAAGCCACTGTGTTTTAGAGGCCATCCCTCCTAGATGTCCAACTATCTGGGCTTCCTCAGGGGCATCTCAAGTAGGGGGCACATAGGTAGGGTCTGTTTCTAGGCTGGTGTCCCCAAAATGTAAAGGCTCCCTTAGGAGGTGCTTGCCTAGCTGAGGGGTTCCTGAGTGCATAGACCTGCCTAGGAACTAGGCCTGACCAGGTATCTAGTGGCACAGAGCCTACCTAGCTCTTGGCTACAGAAGAAACAACAGGCAGCTTATGCCTTAAGTCAGGGGAGGTCCTCCCTAAGGCCAGGTATTTAGGGGCAGGGTGGCCAGGTAGCTGTTCCTACAGCAACTACATCTTTGTGTAAATCTTGAGGACACCAGCTGAACCCTGACCTCATTAGAATTGCAGGCATGAGCAGCAGCTGGAGAGCCACGCCTGCTGGGGAAATAGGAGGTAAGCCTGGAGCTGGCTTTCAGCTGGGAAGTCCTTCCTGCACTGTGAAATCAGATAGCCCGCCACAGGGAAGAGAAGACAAGACCAAGGGGAGTCTCCTGCCCTTCATTTTCCCCCTCCACGTTCCCCTGTTCTGGACTTTTCCCACAAGGATAAACTATCTGAGACCTCTGATGGCACCTCACCTGGAGGAAAGTAACTACCCCAAAGGGTGTCCGCACAGGCTGCATCTGTGGGTCCTCCGTCAGCAGCATGTGCTGAATTCTTGACTCACTGTTATCCAAAGGGCTGTGCCAAGACACATGGTCCCCGCTACAGAAGGTGTTCTCTGTGGAGAGACAGGAGGACCCTCACCTTTGGATCAGGCCTGGAAACTGCCCTGAGACCTCAAAGCCCGGGGGGGGGTCCTCCCTCCCCAAGCCTCCTAGAACAGTGGGATGCACCCACTCCCAATACAAGCAAAGAATTGCAGCTCCTCCCCAAAACACCAAATGGTCCAGGATGGCCCGATATGTTTGCCTTCACTGGGGAGGTAGGCTGCTGGTGTGCATGCTCGCTTGGCAGAGGAAGGCCAAAGACTTCTAGCATCTGTTGTGCTTCTCCAGCATCACTACCCGTCGGGGGAAGGGCATGATCAAGTAAGCCAAGAATGAGGTGCTTTCCAGTGGGGCCAGCAGACCATCAGAGGGCAAGGAAGCTGGGAACAGTGGGAAGCCTTCTTGGAAAAACATCCCAGGATTTCTGGGCTGGTGAATCAGCACAGAAGGGAACACTCAACCTTAGAGAGCCCTGGAGATCTGCTGCCAGACTCCCTCAGGCACACCGAGGGTTTCTGAGGATCACTGGAGACTTTGGGTAAATGGAGGTCAGGACACTTCCTTAAGTCCCTGGCCCACCTCAGCAGACAGCAGGCCTTGGGGGTGGGGGTGGGTGCCTCTGTGATACCACAGGAACTCCATCCTCAGGATACAAAGGCCTATTACTTAAAAAATAAAATAAAGTGCCAGGAGTAGGAGGGGAATATGCATGCAATCCTAACACTCAGAAGGTAAGGCAAGAAGACAATAAGTTGAGGATAGCCTGAACTACCTGCCAACAGTCTGAAAAAATAAAAACAAAAACCCAAACAGAACATGTCTAAGGCAGCAAACCCTTAGGGAACACTCCCATGCGGTACTAAGTCCCCCCAACCCTCAACATGTGCTACTTTAACCAGTTCATGTGCAACTACAAGTGCCCAGGCTAGCCCCCAATTCCCTATGCAGCCAAGCATGACCTCGAACTCCGAACTTCCTACTTTCATCTCCAAGTGTTTTTGTTTTTTTTTTAAAAAAAAAATATTTATTTTTATTTATGAGAGTACACTGTAGCTATCTTCAGACACACCAGAAGAGGACATCAGATCTCACTACAGATGGTTGTAAGCCACCATGTGGTTGCTGGGAATTGAACTCAGGACCTCTGGAAGAGCAGTCAGTGCTCTTAATCGCTGAGCCATCTCTCCAGCCCCATCTCCAAGTGTTGAGACTACTACTACAGACATGTGCCACCATACCCGGTTGTGGATTCCTTTTTTGTTTTTCGAGACAGGGTTTCTCTGTGTATCCCTGGCTGTCCTGGAACTCATTCTGTAGACCAGGCTGGCCTTGAACTCAGAAATCTGCCTGCCTCTGCCTCCCAAGTGCTGGGATTAAAGGTGTGCACCACCACTGTCTGGTGGATTCCTTTTTAAAATGTGCATAGCTGCTGGGTGGTGGTGGTGCACCCCTTTAATCCCAGTACTTGGTAGGCAAAGGCAGGCGGATTTCAGAGTTTGAGTACAGTCTGGTCTACAGAGTGAGTGCCAGGACAGCCAACGCTATACAGAAAAACCCAGTCTTGAAAACAAGCAAACAAAACAAAACAAAACAAATGCATGGCTGTTTGGACTGCATGTATGTCTGTGTTCTAGTTAGGTGCTTGGGGCCTAAGGATATCAGAAGAGGGCACCAGGTCTCCTGGGTGTGAACTTTTAGACATCTGTGAGCTGTAATGTGAGTCCTCTGGACGAGCAGACAATGCTTTTAACCACTGAACTATTTCTCTAGCCCTGACCACACCCAGGTTCCTGTGCCACTGGAGACACAGCCCAGGGCGTTGGGTAAGCTAGGTGAGTGAGCTCCATCCCTGGTTCCCCTCCATTTCTTTTCTTTGAACACATATGCAAGGACCAGAATGTCCACATCTTAGAACTCATTCACACCTGCTTGCAGAGAACCTCCTTGTCCTGTCCTATGTCAAGGCAGAGCACACCACACATGCCATCCAGGAGGGGAGGGAGAGTGCTCCTTCAAGGGACCTGAGGAGGAACATGAAGGAGAAGGCAGAGCTCCTGAGAAAGCCTCAAGTTTCTGGACTCTTGCTTACATACTCCCCCTTCATTGCCATGTTTATAACCAGCATGCCTCCCACATGCATACACACGCAGATATCATATTACATATGCAATAACCTTGAACCCCTCTCTCTTTTCACTGCCATGTCTATAACTAGCAAGCCACCCACATATACACGCAAGTATATTACATATGCAATAATAAAAACTGAAAGAAAAGAAAGAATCAGGGTCACAGGAGTTTACAGCAAGCTTGGGCTACATGAGATCCTGTCTGTAGGAATAAAGATTAAAAGACAGAAAACAACAACACAACACTAGTGTCTCTGAGACATGGAAAAACACGTTACAAAATTCAATGCAGACAAAAACAAAACAAAGCAAACCACTGCAACTCGGACTAGCTGGTGCTTCTCATTCTGAGAGGACCCACAGCTGGAACTGTGCTCAACGGTAAACCAGAGACGCATTGCCTTCTTCCATCAAGAGCAAGACAAACATTTTCTAAATATGAACAAGGTTCTAAGCTTATCTCCTGGAACTGAAAATAAACACATAAACAATAAGAAAGGAGTCAGAGGACAGAGTCGAAGGCTCCGCTTCCCCAGGCCTGTTGCGTGTCAGTCGAAGCACTTTTGGGCCTCAACATACAGGAGACTAGTGCTCCACAGAGAGCCCAGTATACCTGGCCAGGTTTCAAGCTATGAAGCTACAGTAGCCAAGTGAGTAGAGTCTGGCACAAGGAGAGGCACTGTATCAATACAGCACAGAAATAAAGCTGCACACTTGTGGCTATTAATTTCGACAACGGAGCCAAGGCACTCCAGAGGAGGGGAGGAGGGGGTCTTTTCAACAAATGGTGCTGAACAACGGGCTATCCAAATTCAAAGGACTCAAATTGCAACTCTTCCTTATACCATAAACAAAAATTGACTCAAAATGGATCATAGACCTAACTGTGATAGTTAAAACTGCAAAACACTTAGAAGAAAACAAAGCCACGTCAGATTAGGCGCCCGTTCGTTCCCTGGATGTAATACCAAAGGCACAAGCAACAATGGACAGACGGATTGAACTTCATCAAAATTAAAGCCATTTTGTGCTGTAGCCATCACCATCAGGAAAGAAAAAAAGAAATGCAAATCAAACCATGCCCACTCTACATCCATTAGAATGGTAATTATAAACAATAACAAAAACAAATCCAGAAATGACAAGTATTAGTGCCTATGTGGGAAAATTAGAGCCCTTGTACCCTGCTGGTGGTGATGTCAAATGGTACAGCTGCTATAGAAACAGTATAGCAGGTCCTCAAAAACTAAAAAAAAAAACAGAATTACCATAGGATCCAGCAATTCCAATTTGGGGCACATACCCAAAAGAACTAAAAGCAGGGGCTTAAACAGATTGTGTGCTAATTCTCACTGCAGCAAAAAAGTGGAAGTCATCCAAATGCCCATCAATAAAAATGGACTAACAATGTGTAATTTACATAAAATGAAGTACTATTTAGCCTTACGAAGATGGACATTCTAACCTGTGCTACCATATAGATGAACCCCGAAAACATTAGATTAAGTGAACTCAGACACACAGGAGAAATGATTCATGATTCTACTCGCGTGAGGAAGCACCCTGTGAAGTCATGTTACACACTGAGGTGGGTGACAGCTGAGGAATTGGTTTAATGGTGTAAAGTTCAGTCTAGGGAGATGAGGAAAGTGCTCAGGATGAACGGTGGGGATGGCAGCATTGTGCTTTAAGATGAGAATTTTCATGTTATTTATATTCAAATACAATTTTAAAAAAGACAATCTATAGAATGGAAAAATAGTATCAAGCTAAGAACCTGATAAACCCTCATAAAATATATGCATATTGTGCCCAGAGTATATAAGAGCTTTTTTTTTAAGGCAAACACTTTGCAGTCCGGGTGCTTTAGTTCTTTTTCATACATTAGGCCATGAATTCGCATGGAATGGGCTCCAACAGCTCGGGCTCTTTTCCATTGGTCTTCACACAGTGTGCTTCTCTGGGTGGCGCAGGCTGCTGCTTCAGCTGAGCCCAGGGGCCGCTCTCCTTCACCCGCTTCTGGAAGCTCTCCCTGCTCTTTCCGTGCTTGCTGCGCTCAGCCCACACACCGATCCTCTTGGCCAGAATCGTGCCCTTAACTTGCTTGTTCACAGTGATCCCATGGCATGCGGGGTGGCAGTGTAGACTCTTCTAGTTCTGCTGTAACATTTTGGGGCATTCCTTCTTTTTCTTTTTAAAGATTTACTCATTTATTACATGTAAGTACATTTTAGCTGTCTCTAGACACTCCAGAAGAGGGCGTCAGATCCCATTACAGATGGTTGTGAGCCACCATGTGGTTGCTGGGATTTGAACTCAGGACCTTCAGAAGAGCAGTCAGTGCTCTTAACTGCTGAGCCTTCTCTCCAGCCCCTTCTTTTTTGTTTTTTTAAGACAGGGTTTCTCTGTGTAGCCCTGGCTGTCCTGGAACTCACTCTGTAGACCAGGCTGGCCTCAGACTCGGGAATCCGCCTACCTCTGCCTCCCAAGAGCTGGGATTAAAGGCGTGCGCCACCACTTCTCTGCTGGGGCATTCCTTTCTGAACAGTGCCCATTCCCTTGATGTCTACAATATCCCTCTTCTTGTAGATTTGCATGTATCATGTTTGCTAAAAGGCCTAGAGAACATATATGGAGTGCCTCTTCTCTTTCCCTTTGTGTTATTTTTGCAATTTACTAGAAGATGGCTGACATAAAGAGCTCTTACAACTTAATAAGAGACAAACAATCCAATTAAAATTGGGCAAAATATCCGAATACATGTTTCTTCACAGATGATGTAAACAGCCAATTAGCTCATAAAGAGGTTCAATATATTTAAAGGGGAAATTAAAGTCAAAGCCACAAGGAGATATAATACTGCTCTGTATGCAGTAAAATGGTTGAGAGTTCAAAAGACAGAAACCCCAGAGCAGTGAGACTGGGGACAGCCTGGGCTGGGGAGAGAGACTAGGGACAGCCCAGGCTGGGAAGATGCTCAAACTGCTTGCTGTGTAAGAATGAAGACAAGTGCAATCGCTCAGAATCAGGGAAAAGGTGGCTGTGGCAGCCAGTGCCTGTAATCCCAGCCCTGAAAGACAGACAGCAGGAATCCCAGTGTTTGCTAGCCAACATGAGTGACAGACCCCATGTCCAAAACCAAGAATGGGCCAGAGAGATGGTGCAGGGGTTCAGAGCACAAGATTCTTGTGGAAGACCCAGATTCAGCTTCCAGCACCAAGACTGGACAGCTTGAGAACCTGAGTTTGATCCCCCAGGACCCACACTGGAGAAGAACAGATTCCTGAAGTGGTTCTCCAACTCCCCTGTGTACACGTGTGCACATGTGCACACACACACACACACACACACACACACACTCACATTACTTAAAAACTTAAACTTAAAAAATTACACTAAATGAAAAGAGTTAGTCACAGAAGATCACAGTGTACTTGGACCAGTGGGAAAGGTCTGCATGTGTTTCTTTGGGAGATGTTGAAAATATTCCGGGTTCACTGAAGTAATGGTTTCCAACTGTGAATTATATGTTATGCAAGCCATCAAAAGCTATTGTCAAAAAGAGGAGGAGGAGAAAAAAGAGGAAGAAGAGGAAGAAGAGAAGGAGGGAGAGGAGGAGGAGGGAGAGGAGGAGGAGAGATGATGATACTGGAGCATGGTAGAGGAGGCAAGCCTGCCCTCACGCCTCCCTGGCTCAGCAGCCAGCCCAGTGGAGACCGGCTCCTACTGCGGGGACAGCTGCAAAAAGGGTGCTTGAGACTGCCAATCATGTGGCATGTCAGTGAGAATGGACACTCTCCAACATTTACCAACGCCACCAAGAGCTCTGCCTTGATCTGTGTCATGCATCAACATCATCTATTTTTTTCCCATGACACTAACACACTTTTTACTCAAACAAGCTTTAAAAAAAGTTTTATTTTAAGCTGGGCGGTGGTGGCCCATGCCTTTAATCCCAGCACTTGGGAGGCAGAGATAGGTAGATTTCTGAGTTCGAGGCCAGCCTGGTCTACAGAGTGAGTTCCAGGACAGCTAGGTCTACAGAGAAACCCTGTGTAGCCTCGAAAAAAACAAAACCAAAAAAAAAAAAAGTTTTATTTTTTTATCTGACTTTTTGCCTGCATGACTGTGTATGTGCCATATGTATGCAGTGCCCTACAAGAACAGAAGATGGTGCTAGATCCCCTGGGACTGGAGTTCTAGATAGTTGTGAGCACCATACTGTGCTGTGAACCAAACCCGGATCTTCTGCAAGAGCAGCAAGCACTTATAACAGCTAAGCTCTTCAGCCCCGAAGCTATCTAACTTTACTCAAACCTACTTTTTCTTCAGTGCTAGGGATGGAACACAGGACATACACATTAGGCATGTATTCTACCACACACCTCCACCAAACAAATGCATTTTAAAAAAAACAACAACAACAAGAAAAAAAACAGCCTTTAGGGGCTGGGGAGATGGTTCAGCGGTTAAGAGTACTGACAGCTCTTCCACAGGTCCTGAGTTCAATCCCCAGCAACTACACGGTAGCTCACAATCATCTGTAATGGGATCTGATGCCCTCTTCTGGTGTGTCTGAAGACAGCAACAATGTACTCACATATATAAAATAAATAAGTATTTAAAATAAACCACCTTTATTTCATCACACTAAATGAGGAGGAGCAGCTGAGGAGCCAGCACTGCTTAGTTGCCAATGAGTAAATCGGACATCTTCAAAACAATAAAATGAAAACGACTCACCATGTTCCGGCTGATACTGTTGCCAGATTACTGAAAAATGTGAATGAACACGGTTCACAATACTGTATAAGAATTAAGAAGTCATATCAAACTCAGACAAAATGAGCAGTGCTGAAAGAACTCTGGTGGATCTAAGAGCACTATGGCGTCCGGAGGCCTTTGCCCTTGCTAGTTGTAACCTTAGACTAATTGCCCAATCACGGTCTCTGAGCTAGGCTCCTGGTCTGCACTCAGTATACCACTGCCATGTGCTGCAATACCACAGATACCTGTCAATGTGTACTTGCCAGAAAACAGGGCAGCCACTGAGCCTGTAGTGATAGCAACAGTCCAGTAGGTGGCAGCGTTGTTCCTGGTTTATGAAACAGCTGGCCAGATCCTGCAGGCTTGTCCCAGAGCTCAGATGTCTAGTAGGAACCACCAGGCAAGAAGGCTTTAGACTGGACAAGGTTGGAAGGGTTTAAAGCCATGGCTTTCATCAACCATTACTGACTCTGATTTAAAAACAAGTGGTTGCAAGTCCAGACTGCTTAAATAAGCCTGATCACATAGCACTGTGTTCAGCCTTAATTAGGAAGTAATGAGGAGACCCGAGCAGTCTCAGGCTGTGGCTGCTCTAGGGTCACAGACACACCCTACTCTGAGCACGTGTGTGGCCAAGCCTGCAGAAAGCATTGCTGAATTAAGGAGTCAACAGAAAGCCTCACTTCGTGATAAATGTTTAGAGAGCATGACACACTAACAGAACTTTCCAGAGAACGGAATGGTCTGTAGTGGCCCAAAAATAGTCTTTCTTAACAATGAAAGAGGCCTGGTCACAGTTTTCAAGCTAAGGACAAAGCCACAAAGGGCTCATTCTTGAGTCCAGCCTGGTCTTTATGCCCTGGACACTTGGCCCTATTCTGTGGGAAGCCATACAGGTCTCAGCTGCCCCAGGAAGCTCTGGCCCTTCAGAGCCGTTTTCAAATGCTAATAAAGCCCGTGGTTGGAGGCCCAGCTGTCCGGCCAGGGGCAGAGGCGCTCAGTCCCTCTCTGGTTCCCTAAGCCTTCTCACCAAGAGGGACTGGAAATCCCTGGGGTCAGGCCTGGTCTGTAAAAGGCCATTTTTAGTAGGAGCTGGGAAATGGCTTTTTATCCCTTCCTTCCTGTGAGCCCTCAGGTTACATGAAAGACCACTGTCAGCTTGCAGAGCTCAGCCCTCTCTGAATGCTCGGTATTCAGGATAGCACAGAGCCTAAAGAAAGCCATGAATCCACATGTAATTCCTCTTCAAACTCTGTGTGTGTGTGTGTGTGTGTGTGTGTGTGTAGTTTACGTGTCTATGCATACATGTCTGTGTGTATGCATGTACATATGTGTACATGTTTGCAAGCCTAATGCTGAATGAGTGTAGAAACTCTCATGGGCACCTCAAATTGGGCTTTCCCATCCCCACCTCCCCAGGGTCCAGCTTTAGTCACAGCGCCCTGAAGCCTGACTGGCCAGGATACAAAAGATTAGCAAAATTAGGGAAATGGGTTTCAGGAAACAGCTATTGTTTGAAAAATAATTAGTCCTGCTGTTGAAACACTGAAGAAAAGTGAATACATTCTCCAAGGGTTCCTAATTCATCCTAACCCTGGAACATGATGGGCTGGCTGCCCGCATTCTCTGTAACAGCACAGTCACACTAGTCTATATGGAAAAAGCAAGGCTCTGTCCCCACTGGCCCTTAGAAGGAAGGTGCTTAAAGTCAGAGGGGAAGAGAGTGTTCTTTTGGGGGACTGTGTGGCTGAAGCGAGTGTTCCTTTTTCCCAGTACTGTTTTGAGCTCCCTAGGATCATGATCACAGGCCTTCTAGGGACAGTCAGTAGCAAACAAGAAATACGACTGAGGAGCAACAAGCCCGATGAACCTACATGGTAGAAGAAAAGCAACACCCCCAAGTTATTCTCAGACCTCCATGCGTGCTGCAACACCCTCCTACACACACTACACACATACACACACTCACTCACACACTCTCACACTTACACACATACACTACACACACTCTCACATTCATACACAGTCACACCACACACACACACACACACACACACACACACACACACTCCTTACATGTGCTAAAGTCCAACGGGGCAGACATATACAGGCTGGGACAAGCAACATGACTCCCCAGTGGTTGCTGCTTTAACCAGGCCTGGCTGAGGCAGTGAGGGGGGTAAAGTTCAAAGCTAATGCTCTTGGCTCTGCCAAGTCCACACATCCCTGACTGGGCTCCCTGATTGCCCCCACTGCGTCTCTCCCTAAGTTCACCCCGATTTTGAAAGCTTAGGCAAGGGCATGTCCCTACTCTGCAGCCCTAACACACCTATGCGATGCTAACCTCATTTGGGGAAGGGTTGACCTACACTGATATTAAGGGGCACTATGCTGTGGTCCAGTGTTCTAAGACCCCTCTCCAATCAGCCTACATCTCCCCCAAGGCAGCACTTACCCATCAGAGGAGGACGGCAGAGTCCTGCCCTTCCCCTCAAAGGATCAAACACAGCTGTGAGTGAGCACTTCAGCAGGAGCACTCTGCCTGAGCCCCCACCACGCACACACACACACACCCCAATCCCCAAGCCACAGCCAAGAGCTCTGTCTTACAGCAAGGCTCACTCAGAAACTGAGAAAGCAGCTGACTGTGAGGATGTGTACACATCACGCAGGAGCAAAATCAAAGTATGTTCTGGGTAATTAATTCTCTTTTTTAACACTTAACCTTCTCCTAGGGAGAGGAAAAGATGTGGCACTCTGGAGCTTTGAAGCCTCAGTTGTACAAACGTGCACCCCTGCCTTTCTGCACATGTGCACACACACCACAGGGCTTCCAAATAGACTCTACCAGAGAATGGCTAGAAGAGCCATTCTTTAAGAAATACGAACAGGCCAGGCAGTAGTGGCGCATGCCTTTAATCCCAGCACTTGGGAGGCAGAGGTAGGAAGATTTCTGAGTTCAAGGCCAGCCTGGTCTACAAAGTTGAGTTCCAGGACGGCCAGGGCTATAGAGAGAAACTCTGTCTCGAAAAAAACAAAAGAAGAAATACGAACAAAACGAGCAAACACACTGTGTGTGCATAGATTTTTCTATATGCATGGTCAGTGGGATCCTTTGTAGTTAAAAGGCCAAGCTGCTGTAGGTAGGAGCAGTTATGGAGTTCTTCCACCTGGTTGTGGTAGAAGGAAGAGTTTCCTCCTCCAGCCCCACTGGACCACCTTTTGAAGATTCTGAAACTTGAAAAGTTCATGTGAGTGGGGTTCCTGATATTAATTTGGCTAAATGAGGTTGAAAAATCCAAAAGGAGAAATGACTATGCACGTATCACGTAACCAGGAGGGGAAGATGATGGGGGTGGGGAGCAAGCCTGTAACTCAGGAGGTGGATGGGATGCAGCAGGACTTCTGAGAGCCTTTTTCTATTCCGTCTAGGTTTTGCTTGACATCAATAGAGTTGAAAAAGATCAGAAATCTAACCATGGGAGATACAGAGCTATGCCCCTAGGAAATTTTCAAATACCTTTCACTCGATAGGGGCATGGTAGACTTCTGAGTTTGAGGCCAACCTGGTCTACATAATTGAGTCCAGAACATGCAGGGCCACACAGAGAAACCTGTTCTCCCTGTCCTCTTCTTTCCACTGCCCTCTGACTCACTTTTCATGATCCCAGTATCACCTTGGTATTTTAGCTGTAGCAAAACAAGGAGAAAGCTATGTTTGGGAAACTAAAGTGCTCCAGCTAAGACAGACATTAACAAGTGTGTGATGGACTTTACATTTGGGATGTAAAGCAATCAATCAATCAATCAATCAATCAGGTGTATAACTTGAGTGGCCTCCTGAAGAGAAGAAAAGGACAAATGCTTCAGAGTTCAGGTCACTACGCTGCTCAGGAGGACCCAGATACATCCAGTGGAAGACCACACTGCTCAGGAAGACCCAGACACATCCAGTGGAAGCTGACAGCATCCTGTTCTCCTAAATCATCAAATCCAAACAAGGTCTGCTTGGAGGCAGGTAGGCCCAGCATTTAGAAGAGGCCGTGAGTTCTCCCAAGCGTACCTTGGGAGTGTGCCTCCCTGAGGTATGGGCATCTAGCAGAGAAGGGCTCAGCTGCTATTGTGGAGTCCAGAAGGTCTCAAGTGTTCCCGGCTTTGCAATCCCAGGCTCAGGTGAGCCCACAGTGGCCTGTGCGGCTGGGACTGCATGTCTACCACCATCTCCCTAGAAGAGCACCATAGGGCCTTTTCTCTTCTCTGGTGCCAGCTTCCTGCAAAGGACTCTATGATGGCTCAGACATGCTCCTGGCACCTCATCAGAACTCTGGAAGGACAGTCACACCTGTCACTGACTCTGCACAGTGAGGCAAGAAGGCATGCTTGATTGGTGGTGAGACCCACTGTCAGAGATCTGAGGCAGGGAGGGCTGTGTCTGGCTTCCAGGTGCTAGTCATTTCCTACCCACGACAACTGGAAGACAGAAAGCAGGCCGGCAGCCAGCCAGCCCTTTGTATTTTTTCCCCTAATAATAAAGCCACATCTCTGTAGAAAATTTCAATATGGCAGGCAGGTACAAGAAAGGAAGCAGCAATGATTCCTAGTCCCACCTATCACCATCTTCCAGTCACCCATTGTCATGAAGACATCAGCACAACTGGGACCCACTGATATACAGCACAGCTTTCTTTTTCTTTCTTTCTTCTTTCTTTCTTTCTTTCTTTCTTTCTTTCTTTCTTTCTTTCTTTCTTTTTCCGAGACAGAGTTTCTCTGTGTAGCCCTGGCTGTCCTTGAACTCAGAAATCCGTCTGCCTCTGCCTCCCAAGTGCTGGATTAAAGGCATGCGCCACCACTGCCAGGCCAGCACAACTTTCTTTTCATTTCTTTTTCTTTTAATAGTGCTGGGCATGTGGAAACACATACCTGGAATCCTGGAATTCTGAGGTGGAGACAGGCGGATCAGAGCTCAAAATTATCTTTGACTACACAAAGAGTTCGAGGCCAGCTTGGGTTACAGGAGACTGTCTCAAAAACCCAAATAAGGGACAACCAAAGCAAATCCCCACGGACAGTGTCACTGCTCCCATGGCGGTGCACCGGAGCTCCCACATCTAAGACTGTGTTTCTCAGATGGACTAAGCGTGTCTGAGGAGATGGACAGTTCTGACCTGAAGTGCTATGCATTTCACCTTGTTGAACTGGGGATTTGAACCCAGGAAGTCTGACACTTGGGCTCCAGCAACACTGTTCCAGTTTTCGATAAACCTGTGGGCATGGTCATCAAAACCAACCAGCCAAACAAAAACCAATTTAAATAAATAAGTAAGCCTTCAGAGTGGTCAGAAGTCTGGCTCTGTCACTCCAACTGTCCAATTGTCCATCTGTGCTGTCTTCTGGCTGAAGGCCTACAGTGCCCCCTGCAGGAAGCATTGCTAAAATGCAGGTGACATAAACAAAGGAGTCACATTCAGCTTGAAAGCTAAGCAATTAAGACTCCACTCCACGGAGGAGAAGAGATGAGAGGTCCAGCCTAGGGGTGAGTTATCTCTGTTAAATAGCCACTTTGTACTAAAGCTCCAAGAGGCTCAACGAGGTCTACAAGCAGGAAACAGACCCAGGAAGCCAAAGAATTTGCCCCAGTCCCCACAGCTCAGCAGGACATACTACACTACAGTGACCCCTCTGGCTGGAATACTGCAGACAGCTAAGGCAGTTCCATTCTCAGAGCTTCTGCAGCCTCAGACTCTGAACAATACTGGAGTGCACAGATGGGAGACATTTTCCAAGTGAAAAGTTAGGCTTTTGAGAGTGGCCAGATAACTAAGTCTTTGTGGATTTCATAGGCCATGCAAAGTTTATTTATTTTGCTTTTCTGGAGTATGAGGACTGAACCCAGGCCCTCACACATGTGAAACAAGTGTTGTACCACCGAGCTGCGCCCCAGCTCTCAACCATTTAACTCTACTGTTGTAGCATGAGCATGGCACGTCAGTGGACACAAACGTTCTGGTGCAGTCTCCTGCATAAAGCAGGTGGGCATCAGAATATGGCCTGTGGGCTCTAACTGCCACCTCTGCTCTCAGTCTTCCTTTATTGGCTCAGGCTGAGCCACTTAGACTTTGGAGCACCCGCTCATTTGTGAGGACTGACCTGTTTTCCTTCTGTGGCAGGAATGCAATCCTTCAGCTATTAATCTAAAGTCTTGGGAAACGAGGAGAAAGTGTTTTGACTTGCAGTTGGTCAGTATTACTAACAGATGAAAGGGGAAATATTTTACAGATCCATAGCAACCAGAAAAGAGGATAAATCAGCCAAAGGGAAAGAAAATGTCAGGAAAATCAAAAAGACTAGGAGGAAGAAAAATGATGCTAATAGAAGCAGGCAGCTCCATTTGGCTTTGGTTAGCTGGCTGCAGCAGCAAGGGCAGCTAATCCAAGCTGGGAAGCAGCAGGCTCCAGTTCTGGTGAGATGGAGCATCTCCTTTTGTCACCGAGGCACAGATAGTAATGCCATATTCACGTGGAGCCTTAGAGAGAAGGTGGGGATGTGTGGCAGGGCTCCGAGGTCACCTGCGTGTTGGTTAGGGGTGGGAGAGGCAGGAGGGATGGGAGTCGAGTCCCCTCGGGAGGTGGAGTGATTCCCCGTGGTGTGCTGCTGAGCACAGGCAAGGACCACAGGCCTGGAGGAAGACAAGGCTGCACGCCTCAGTGCTTAGAGTTTGGGGAAAGGATTCCTGAGCAAAGGCTCCTAAGGACATTGATGGCAGAACATGAAGTCTGTAAGTGATGACTGGGCTCTAACCTTGCAGAACCTCAGCACCTCCTGGGGAAGAACCACTCTCAAAATGTAGGTTAAGGGACTGGAGAGAGAGATGGTTTCCTGGTTAAAAGAGGACTTCTTGCTCTTCTAGACGGCCTAGGTTCAGTTCCCAGCACTTACATGGCAGCTCACAACCATCTGTAACTCCAGATCTGGAGGATCTGGCACCCTCTTCTGGCCTCCATGGTACTCAGTGTGAACTCCATGCTCGTACAAATAATGTAGTGAAACACACACACACACACACACACACACACACACACACACACACACATCAACACGCAGGCAAATCCAAGCACATCTTATTAAAAGGAACAAAGTTTGCACTCTCCAAACTCGCCCCACCCCTTAAAAGGCATTTGTAGCTTTCCACTACCCTTAGAATCAGTTCCAGACTCACTCCTGACTTGCCTCAAGGCCCAGCTTTCCCATCCAGGCTGCACCTCCAGCCACGGGTAGCCTGGCCTTTCCTCTCCCTTAGCTGGCTAAGGAAGGCTCTTTCCCTCCTCCAGGGCTCACACATGCTGTTTCTCTCTGCCAAAAATGTTTTTCTCTCCCCTCTTGCCTCCAGTCTGTCCTTTGCCGACCCTGTGATCTAAGCGCTGCCACCGCTTTCATGTTTCTGGAGCCCTTTGCTCCTCCCCTCAGTGATCTACAGAATCCAGTTCTCCTTGGCTTCCTCCAGCACTGACTCCGTCTTGGGACAGCGTCCTGTTTCTTTCACTTTGGCTTCCCCAGCATAGCCGACCCCCAGTGTGCAGCAGGCACACAAGTAAAATAATGCAAAAGAGGAAAATGCTTTTCCACCAGTCCTCCCTCCTGCAGAGCCGGCTGGCTCATCGGATGTTCTTGGAGGCACATGCCTGAAGCTGCTGAGCCTAGAGAATTCTGAAGGTCACGTCTATTTGAGTTTTAAATGAACTACTATTTATTTTATTTATGTGCTTGTTTTTACTTTTTAGATAGGGTCTCACGTTGAACTCACTATGTAGCTAAGGATGATCTCAAACTCCCGAGTCCCCTGCCTTCGCCTCTGAAGTGCAAGCATGAGTCTGTCATGCCCTGGCTGCTACAATTTCCTTTATAAACAGGAAAGAAAGAAAAAAAGAAAGAAAGAAAGAAAGAAAGAAAGAAAGAAAGAAAGAAAGAAAGAAAGAAAGGAAGGAAGGAAGAAAGGAAGGAAGGAAGAAAGAAAAGAAATGTTTTTGGTTTTTTTTTCAAAGTTTTATTTATTTATTTTATGTGTATGAGTATACTGTAGCTGTACAGATGGCCGTGAGCCAACATGTGGATGCTGGGATCTGAACTCAGGACCTTCGGAAGAGCAGTCAGTGCTCTTACACGCTAAGCCATCTCGCCAGCCCAAAAAGAAATGTTTAAGAGCCAATTTTGTGCTACCAGTCTGTCAGTACCACAGACAGTTCAACTGTCGGTTGCCCCAGTTGGAAGCTCAGGAAAAGGTCCCTGCTGCAATCACCCGTCTCCCTATTTAAGTCTGAACCGTCATGAGGTTGCCATTAAAGAGCACACAACTTCACAAACCATTTGCCGATCCATACAGCCTGCCTGCCTTTCTCTCTCCCTCCCTCTCCCTCTCCCTCTCCTCTCTCTTTCTTTCCTTCCTTCCTCCCTCCCACCTCTCTTTTTTTCCGGTCCATACAATCTTTCTTTCTTCTTTCTCCCTCTCTTCCTCTTTCTCTCCCTCTTTCCCCATCTCTCTTTCTTTCTGATCCGTACATACAGTCTTGAAGACCAAGTAAGATCAAGTAAAAATAATGGCAGACGACAAAAGGAAGGGTACAGGTGTGGGGCTGACAGGCAGAACAGTGATGAGCCCACAGGCACCCAAGGCTTCTAGAGAACCAGCTCATTTCTCCATTTAGGGGTTGGTTATGTGGGCCTATTCAGTTTATGAAAACTCATCACTCTATGTCTTTTATCTGCCTGAAGTAATTGTCATCTCTAAGGCTTACTGCCTCAGTCTGCTAATTTAGGCCTAAGCTTCTAGCCTCCATATAATCTAATCTAGGTCTAGAACGTTTCAGCCTCAGACTTACTGCTAAATAAGCTCCGCCTTGCTCTTTCTAACCTCTGGCTGGTTCAACTCAGCTGTTCTGGCCCAAACTCCTCTCCAAGCCAACTGATTCAAACTGGCTTCTCTCTTGGCCTCTAACTTTTTTGCTCTGCCTTGGCTTCAAACCAATTAGCAATTTGTTCTAATCTTCTGGCTCATTCTCATTCTCTGACTTATTCTGTCCTCACCTGTGTCTGGCTTGTTCTCTCTTCAGTCTGTCTCTGTAAAACTCTCCTGGTAAGGCTGCCTCCTGCTCCCTGTCTGTGCTCTCTCCCCTAAGGAGCTTCCTCTTCCTGTCCTCATGACAGCTGGGCAGATCTTATCCTGTCAAACCTTTCTCTGATTTGTCACTTAGTCTGTCCCTCATGTAGACATCACTTTCAAACATGGTACTTCCTTCTACAAACTAACTTTACCTTCACTGTTTGGGATTAAAGGTGTGTGCTAAGGGCTGAGCTGTACCACAACTAGAAACAGGTTTTTGGGTTTTGTTGCTGTTGTTGTTTTCCAGTAAATAACACAATCTTTGGGTTCACAGTGTGATCAAATATCCTGCAACATTCCATATACATGTGTACTTTGTACACAAATATTCATGGATAAAAAGTTAAAAGAAAAAGCTGGATGTGGTGCACATCTGTGATTCTATTTACTTGGGGGAGGAGACAGGCAGATTTTGGCTTGCAGGCCAGGAAGCCTCGGTAAGCCACAAGCCAACAAGAGATGCTGACTCAAAAACTAAGGTGCGGGCTGTAGAAATGGCTCAGCAGTTACAAGCACTTGGCTGTTCTTATACAGGACTCAGATTTGGTTTCTAGCACCTGCAGTAGGCTTGTCACTCCAGTTCTACAAAATCTGCTGGCCTTTGATGGCATCAGGCATACATGTGGTGCACATACATACAATCACACATGCATACAATAATAGTCAGTCTTCACATATATATGGCAGATAGCTCCTGGGGAACTACAGCCAACGTTGTTCTCCTATCTCAACATACATGTGCACCCACACACGTGCACCACACACACCACATGCACCACACACGTGTACTACACACACATGTGCACCTACACATGTGGAGCTGAAGATACACATAAAAGTTTTAAAACATAAAAGCTATGTCTTTAAAAAGGGGGGGTGGCTGTCGAGATGGCTCAGTGGGTAAGAGCACCGAATGCTCTTCTGAAGGTCCTGAGTTCGGATCCCAGCAACCACATGGTGGCTCACAACCACCCGTAATGAGATCTGACACCTCTTCTGGTGTGTCTGAAGACAGCTACAGTGAATTACACCTGAGCGAGCGGAGCCGGAGTGAGTGGGCTGGCAGAGGTCCTGAGTTCAATTCCCAGCAGCCACACACATGATGGCTCATGGTCATCTATACAGCTACAGTGCACTCATACACATAAAATAAATAAAAATAAATCTTTAAAAAAATAAAAATAAATAAAAACTATATGTAAGAGGATTTTGGAAATTTTATAAATGCTTTTTTTTTTAAACCATGCTCTATTTTCCAAGAACTCCAGACTATCGCCCCATCAAGCATTATGTTAGTTAACACTGAGTGAGCCATTATAGAGTGAGTAGCCATGCGTACATGCAGCATTTATCCACACGGATGATTTTCAAATTTCTCAATGTACAGCCTGTGGCATCAGGTAGACCAGATGTCTGCACAGCTCCTATCAATACAATACTGGGGTTAAGTGCACTTCATTCATTACGTGGGCTCTCCTCCTGCCTTTCCACTATGAGATCTATGATCTTGAATGGGTTACTAACCTCAATCTTGTCTTCTACAACTGTAAGGCTGATATAAACCTGTGTTCCATCCCCAGCATGAAAAAGAAAAAAGTACTTAACCTGAGCATAGCAGCCTAGGACTCAGGGAACTAAGGCAGGGGAATACTGAGTACAACATCAGCCTGGTTCACATAGAAAGAGGTCATCTGTGAGCACAAAATAAAACAAAACCAGGGTGCCTGCCCTTGCACACAGCACACAAGGTACACTGACAAATCAACCATTATCCTCACCTCCATTTAGGCCTTAGCCTAAAATCAGGGACCACTGACTCCTCCTCATTACAATCCTGTGGTTCAGTAACTTACTATTATTCTGTCAAGTTCCAAAAAAGAACTTAAAGTAGACTTAATTTAACTATTTATTTGCTTGGGCTTTTTCTCTGTTTTATTTTATTTTGTTTTGTTTTGAGGCAGAGTCTCACTATATAGCCCAGGCTGGCCTTCAACTCAGAGTCTCCCAGCCTCTGTCTCCTTGATACCAGGATTACAGGTGTGATCTACACTACCTGATTTACCTATTTTTTAAATAGTACAATGGTATCATGAAAATCTGGAAACTAAAATGTTGGGTATTACAGTTAAGGGTGTAGCCACCCCGTTGTTCTGAAGCACCTACTGTGATCTGCAGGCATAGCTGACCACAGTTACACTGGAGATGCTGTAGGAGGAGCTGCTGTTGCAGAAGGGACTTAGAGCACACACGTATCAACACACATTTAAGAGCCATAAATTTAACTCCTTTTTTGTTTGTTTGTTTGTTTGGTTGGTTGGTTTTTGTTTTTTTCGAGACAGGGTTTCTCTGTGTAGCCCTGGCTGTCCTGGAACTCACTCTGTAGACCAGGCTGGCCCCGAACTCAGAAATCTACCTGCCTCTGCCTCCCAAGTGCTGGGATTAAAGGCATGTGCCACCACTGCCCGATTTAAGCCACAAATTTTAGTGCAAATATTTTCAATCCTATAGGAAAGTTGGGAAGAATAAAATGACATCAGATACTGTCCCCTTAACTCAGTTACAACATGCTGCCCTTGCTTCCCTTCTCACGTCTTACTTTCTTGCTGATTTATTTAGTATCATCATATCTATAGACACTTCAGCCTTTGCCTCCCAAGAACAAAGACATTACTCCATATAATCACAATACCACAGGCACAGGACATACAGTCCACACTCACATTTTCCCAGTTGTCCACAAATATCCATCCAGGATCAAACATTGTCTGACCCACCACGTTTCTGTAAATTTTAGACAGTCTTACTAGGTACAGGAACCCAGAGGCTGTACCGTAGCATGTCCCACCATGTGGCCACATTTGGCTGGAACTCATGCTTGGATCCAGAACAATGCTACTCAGCTGATTCTCATACTTGGCTCTGCAGCACGCACAGACACACAGTAACACTCTGTTAAGCAGTGACACTGTGCTTGATCCTTTGGGGAGTCATGGTGACATCTGCTGAGGCCTTTCTTTCTCAGGATAATCCCTGCCCCCCCAAAGATGTACTTATTTCTGTGTTATGTGTATGAGTACTTTGTCTGCATGTATGTCTATACACCCATAAATTCTTTCAGCTCTTGGAGGCTAGAAAAAGGAGTTGGCTCTCCTGGGACTTAGAGTTACAGGATGTTGTGAGCCACCATACCCATGCCGGGAACTGAACTCAGGTCCTCTGTAAAAATGGTCAGTGCTTTTACCTACCAGCCTGTCTTTTTCCTATCAATAAGTAAGTAATCTGTAGAATGAATCTTTGAGTTCTTGTCTTCTAACAACTTTTTTTTTAATTAGCACATTATTTCCTGAGGATGAAGGTGTGTGCCACAACACACATGTGGAGGTCCCAGGACAAGCTGAGGGCTGCCTCTCCACTATCTGCTTTCCAGGAACCTACCCAGGCCTGGCAGCAAGCACCTTACCCACTAAGCCATCTTACCAGCTCCCTTCTCTAATGTAATGAATTACGTTTATTTGTGTGTATATGTATGTGGGCACATGTGCCCTGCCATACACATGGAGGTCAGAAGACAACTTGAGAAGCTGCTTCTCTCTTTCTACTGTGTGGGTTCCAGGGATCAAACTCAGGTGGTGGGGCACGGTAGCAAGTACCTTTACCTGATTTATATTTCCCCAGTCCTCTAGCCACCTTTTTTCCTTTTTAAATTTTGACCCAGCTAGGCGGTGGTGGTGCACACCTTTAATCCCAACACTTGGGAGGCAGAGGCAGGTGAATTTCCGAGTTCGAGGCCAGCCTGGTCTACAAAGTGAGTGCCAGGACAGCCAGGGATATACAGAGAAACCCTGTCTCGAAAAAAAAAAAACAAAAAAAAAAAGGTGTGCACCACCATCATCTCTTTAACCAGTTAAAGAGGATTTGAACAGCTTGGGCTATATATCAAGACTGTGTGTCAAAAGAAAAGGGTGGGGGGATGTGTGCAAAATAAAACAGTCACTAGTGGAATTTATTCTCTATGTGAATAAGTATTTGCAAATAAGAGTCTACTTTCCACTGATTTGCATTATAACTTCAAAATGACTTCCCATTAGAAATGACTGCAGTTTTGTACCATCTATTTACATCTTTCTGAGTTCTGTACCTAAGCAGGTACACTAGCGGATGTAAAACACACAGTAGCTGGAGTGCCTGTTTCTACAAGCAAGAAGCTGCCTTATCTCAAGAGTTCCCATTCCAATATCAAAATTACATTAAAGAAAAATCTATTTTCAAAGTTAAACCTGGTGGCACAGCCCTATAATCAGGCTGAAGAGTGAGTTCAAGGTCAGTGTGGACAACTTAATGAGACACTGCTCAAAATAAAATATACATCGGCTGGACATGGGTCAATGTCAGAGCACCTGCCTTTATGTATAAGGCCCCACGTTTGTCAAAACTCTCTCTCCCTCCCTCTCTCTCTCTATCTCTCTCTCTCTCTCTCTCTCTCACACACACACACACACCTACCCCTAGGTTTATGTATTCCCTATAATCCCAGCACTTGGGAGGCTAAGAGAGGTGGATCTTCACAGTGACTTTCAGACTAGCCAAGGCCACTATGTTGGTGAGGAAAGGATGGGAAGGGCGAGAGGAAGCAGGCTATATATCAAATCAAAGAAACAGAATCTAGGTCGCATAAGTACTCTGAACTCCCTGAACAGCAGCCACAGAGAATATTCAGGAGCTCTGAAGCCTCCACAGGCTGGAGGGTTCTGGCAGAGTGACCTAAGAAAGTAAGAACAACATTCCCAGAACAAAGGCCTTACCCAGGATCCACTGCGGCAGTCCCCAGTGGGCAGTGGGAGCAAAGGACAGTCCTTGGAGGGCATTCGAATAATCTAACTCAGTTCTTATTTTAGCATCCCTCTGCGCTGTGAGGGGAGGGTACAAGCTCCAGTCTAGCATCCCTCTGCGCTGTGAGGGAGGGTACAAGCTCCATTCTACTACTCCTCTAGACTGAGCCAAGATTAGTCTGTGTGCTTGAGGCCTGGAACCACACAGAGATAACCAGGCCATTGGGAACAGAGAACAAGTTAGTGATGACAGACAGCAGCAAAGCCTCAGGGTATCAGGACACTGACAGAATCTATCTGCCAAGGTCCACACAGTTTTCCACCCACAAAAGGACTCTGTGGACATCAAAATATGCCTGCAAGTTCCCAAAGTCCACGCTGATGATCACAGGACCAGACAAACCTCTGGGCTATTACCTGACTGGAAGACATATCTGGCTAGGCCCTGCATCAGCTCTGCTGGCCATGTTGGTGGGGCAGACTCCCCGGTTTCTCTCTTCAGACGAAATGTCAACTCAAAGCCAAATCCACTTGGTCCATCTGTTCCTGTAAACCTGAAAGGAATAAACATTTTCAGTTTAACTACCATAGGGCAAAGTTCCACAAAATCTTTGTGTGGTGTCCTCACAAGACAAACTCGATGGAAATCCCAGGGTGAAGAATTCTCTTCCAGCCCTCTTTACCCTCTAGTGAGCAGAGGGTAAAGAGGGCTGGACTGACCTCAGCCCAGTCAAACTTTTTGTTTGTTTGTTTGTTTTTGTTTTTCAAGACAGGGTTTCTCTGTGTAGCACTGGCTGTCCTGAAACTTACTCTATAGACCAGGCTGGCCTCAAACTCAGAAATCTGCCAAGTGCTGGGACTAAAGGCGTGCGCCACCGCTGCCCAGCTTCCAGTCAAACTCTTACACTGCTTTTTTTTTTTCTTTTTTGAGTTGTAGTTTCCAGATATTCTTTTTATATATTAGAGGAACCACTACTAAAAAATCTCCCTTCTGATCCTCAGTTATTCAAACCGTTAGTAAGCACCCACTGAATTTGCTAATATATATCCTGTGATCCAATAATATAAGCTGTGTGCTCTGTGAGGACACAGCCTTCTTCCTTCCTACCTCTGGGGATGCCAGGATTCCAGCGCACCAGGACACTTAGCTGCACTGACTGGCTTCTGAATGAGCGCTTGAGTCCAGTCCCAAGGCACAGTGAAATGCTGAGAGGGCCCTCACTACCCCTCATGAGCACCCCTCAGTCACTGGACCCCAAAGCAGAACAGGATGGGGAGGAAGACAGTCTGTAACCACACCCCTCAGGGTGACTGTAGGAGGGTGGAGGATGACAGTCTGTAACCACACCCCTCAGGGTGAGTGTAGGAGGGTGGAGGATGACAGTCTATGGCCACACCCCTCAGGGTGACTGTAGGAGGGTGGAGGATGACAGTCTATGGCCACACCCCTCAGGGTGACTGTAGGAGGGTGGAGGATGACAGTCTATGGCCACACCCTTCAGGGTGACTGAAGGAGGGTGGAGGATGACAGTCTATGGTCACACCCCTTGGGGTGACTATAGGAGGATGGAGGAAGACAGTCTATGGCCACACCCCTCAGGGTGACTGCAAGCATGAGACCTGAATGCCTACCTCTTTTGTTAGGAAGAGCTCAGGAGCCCTGAGTTTCAGGGAAGTCCCAGAAACAGATTACTACTAGGCAGGGCAGCAATGCCATCCAAGAGCAGAACGTGGTTGGTAGGGTGCCATACCTACTCAGGTGAAGAAGGTGTCCAGGGAGGCGTCCTCAAGAGCTCCACAAAGCTTGCCAGGATGAGAAAGGTTAAGAACTAAAATATGTTCATCATGTAATTTTGAGTAATTATATCTTGTACAAACATGAACCACAATGATTATACACATGTAAACTCCCCAGCATACAAACACAGCATAAGCTAAAATGACCGCTGACACCTTCCTCCTACCTCTTGCAAGCTGAAGACACAATTGCTGCTCAGCCCTAGAACTCCTTGCAGCATCCTTCCTAGGTCATCAACCCCAGAGGCTGGGATGGGAGACTGCGTAGAACCACCCCCCCATGCAAGCCTTTAGGGACTGACATGAGCCCCAGCTTTGGCTTTGTGCTTACGCAGGTGCAGGTAGATCCAGCTCCTTGAACCATCGGGGAGAGGTCACTATGAGCAGCTGCCTCTCTGACTGAAGACACATCCTTGGAAATCATCACAGTCAAAGGAAGTGTGTGTGTGGTTTTTGGTTACCATGTGGGAAACAGAATCTATTTGGAACCTACACATAGGGATTTTTGGAGACAAGACTACAAAGTGCTTAAAGTGACACTATTTACACTACTTGTTTCCCTGATGAATTGCCATGTTGGGGTCAAGTCCACACAGAGTCTGAGGAAACAGCTATGTACACTGAGGACGCCTCCCAGAGACCTCAGGTTCGAGAGAGTGTGAAAATCCAGAGTTATAAGAGATTAACTTTATGACTCTGTAAAAAGGTTGGGGCATGTCAGTGCACAGCCTTTCACCTCAGCACTGGAGATGTAGAGAGAACTTAGTGGGCTCTAGGCTACCCAGGGCTACACAACCCTGTCTCAAAATTCAACAACTAAACAAAACTCTACACAGGGAGATAGGTCACTAGGGCAAAAGGAAGATGTCAAGCAGCCACCAGTTAGAGACAGCTTTGTAAGGTGCGTTAGACAGTTACACCAGGGCTTTCATCGTGGGCCAAGGAAAATACATGGCTTCTAACCACAAAAACTTGAGGAACATATGCATTATAGACCATACTGCACAGTGGAGAGAATCCATGGTACAGAGAAGTCACTGAGCCATTTGCACCCACACCCCATCTCTTCCCTGAAGAGAGCTGTGTGCACACACATTTGACTGTGCCTTCATGCACACACACACATGTGCAGACCATCTGTCTCCACACAGGGTGGTTTCTAAGCCAGCTCTGTGGTGGCAGGCCAGCTCTCACTCGGCTAAGGAGGGACAGACCCACAGATGGTCTCCACCTGTGTTTGATTACCACCCACGAGGCTGGCTGGACACAACCTCAACACTCCGAAACACGAGCCGGGAATGTCCAGCCTTAGGATAAACACATGACCTGGGCCTGTCAGATTTCTTTTTCAAAGCGGGCTGTCCAGGCTATAATAGCCAAGCAACAAGACCATTCAGTGTTTAGAGTTCCCTGCAGGGGCTTGGCTTGGTCTGGACCACTTCACACAAATGCTGCTTGCCAAAGAGGGTATGTCTGATCAGAGAATGGAGTCACTCCAAGGGAACAGCTGTCCTTCACGTCTTCTAGGATGAAATCTGAGAGAAAGAGGCATGTTCACACTCACTCACATACACACATGCCCCCTCACCAAGTCACATACACTCATGTATCCATACTATATACATATAAAAAATAAGCTTATAAAGCAAAAAGCATTATTAATGTTAATTATTGAAGAATTTTTTTGTTTTTTGAAAATCATGTGTCAGTGTTTATAAAGTCTACAGTAGAGTGTCATAATGTCCCAAGGCCTCACAGACACTCACCAGACTCAGCCAGAGTAACCTCTAGTCCTGGATGCGCAAGTGTCCTATACAGGCATAATGTTTTTCGCTTTTTAAGATGTCTTAACTATGTATGAGTCCATGTCTATGGGGGTGGCAGAGACCACATGGCACAATGGGGCTATCAAAGAACAATCTGCAGGTGCAGTTCTCTCTTCCCATGTGGACCCAGGCCACCAGGCTCTCAAATGGCCTCTTATCACTGAGCCTCCTACCTGCTGAAAAACATCTTCTGCCACATTTTCATTATATCTTATTTATTTATTTATTTTTCAAGCAGAATATACTTGGATGGTTTGAAATTCATTGTCTAGACCAGGTTTTCCTTGCACTCACAAGATCTGCTTGCCTTTATCCCCCAAGTGCTGGGATTAAAGGTGTGCACCACCATGCCTGGCTTTGATATACAACTACTGCAGTGATAACAACCATATTCAGTATCTGGTATATTAATGCTATTTAGGCTTGAAGCCAAGGGGTGACAGGCTGTGCCAGATGCTGTCAGGTTATACCATACAGGTTGTGTAAGCACACTATATGATGTTCATAAAGCAAACGTAGAGCCTGGTGACACATCTGTTAGAATGAACCCCCATTTACCAATGCATGAGGGTGTATGCCTCACGAGCATGCGATAAGATGCTCAACCTCACTCAAAATGGGAGCAAATGAGCCATTATGCCTACCTATCAGATTAGCAAGCATTTACAAGTATAATGCCACACTTTGTTGGTGAGGTTACAGAAAGGAGGAGTTCTCATAGGGTTGGTGGGAGCACAATTAGTACAATTATTAAGGAGGGGAATTTAGCAATACTTAAGAAAACTACATACATATTTACTACCTCCAAAGATTGGACCTTCAAACTGCCTAAAAGCTCATTTATATGAAGTGGTTCAAAGAGTTATCTGCAGCTGTAAGAAAGAATATAGAAAAGCAGGGGCTCAGGAGTTGAAGGTCAGTCTTTTTTTTTTAAAGATTTACTTTTTTTTTTTTTAATTTATTATATGTAAGTACACTGTAGCTGTCTTCAGACACACCAGAAGAGGGCGTCAGATCTCATTATGGGTGGTTGTGAGCCACCATGTGGTTGCTGGGATTTGAACTCATGACCTTCCGAAGAGTAATCGGTGCTCTTCCCCGCTGAGCCATCTCACCAGCCCCCAAAGATTTACTTTAATTATGGATATTATATGTGTATGCCTGTGTGAAGGTATGTACATGAGTGCAAACAGCCATGGAGGGAGAGATATCAGATCCATCCTGAGAGAGTTACAGGCAGCTGTAAACCACACAAGCTCAGATGCTGGGAACCAAACAGGAATCTTCTGGAAGAACAACAAACACACATAACCACTGAGTAACCTTGCCTCTTAAATTTTAAATTAAAATTATTTTTAATTTTAATTAAAAGTCTGTATCCACATGAGCTCAGGTGCCCATGGAAAGGAGAGAGCATTAGATCAATGCTCTCCTTTTCTTGGAGCTGAAATTACAGACGGCTAGCTGGAGGGGGCTAGGAAACAAATGCTCTTAACCATGGAGCCACGCCTCCAGTCCCTGAAGGTCATTCTGATCTTAGCAAGTTGGAGGCCAACCTAGATGAGCTACCTGAGATAATTGTCTCAAGACCAGCCAGCACACCAACAGTCAGGACTAAATGGACTCAGTAGATACTTAAAAAAAATAGGACATGAAAGGGACAGGGGTTTGCTGGTGACTCCTGGGAGGAGAGAGGGAAGGAGCTGAAGGTGGAAATGATCAGGAAACATTGTTTACATGTATGAAACAGTTGATGAATAAACAAAGTATATTTTCCATTTTTTTTATTCTCTTTACATCCCAATCACTGCCCCCTCCCCTCACACAGACCCTCCCCTCAGCCTCTCTCCCATTTTCCTTTGAGAGGGTGGAGCCCCTTTTCCACCACCCTTCCCACCCTGGCACATCAAGTCTCTGCATGGGTAGGTGCATCCTCTTCGCTGAGGTCAGACAAGGCAGCCCAGTTAGGGAATGTTTTCCATATTCAGGCAACAGCTTCAGGGATAGCCTTTGGTCCAGTTGCTCAGGACTCACATGAAAACCAAGCTGTACATCTGCCACATATATGAGGGAGGCCTGGTCTAGCCCGCGCGCATGTTCTTTGGTTGCTGGGTCAGTCTCTGAGAGCACCGAAGAGTCCTTCTTTCTTTTTTCAATAGTGGGTCTGGAGAGATGGCTCAGCTAGTTAAGAGCACAGGCTGCTCTTCCAGAGGACCTGGGTTCAATTCCCAGCACCCACATGGTAGTTCACAACCATCTGTAACTTCATTTCCAGGAGATCCATTTTGCTTTTTCTGAACCTCAGAGGGCACTAGGCACACATATGCATTCATGCAGGCAAAACACTCACACATTAAGAAATATCAATCATAAACGAAGTCTAATTTAAAAATTAAAAATGATAGTGCTTGTGCTTTGTCTAACTGGTGAACAAAGGCATGGAAAATAGGTAGAAAAGTGAATCCTCTTTGCCACTCAGAACCTAGTATAAGTCTTGATACACAAGACACTCAATGATTGATGATGATGATAATGAGGTTGGCAAACAACACAATTCATCTATGTGGAAGCCACACAGGAAGGATAACCTGGAAAGAGACAAGAGCCTAGAAGAGCGCTGTGAATGGGGTGGGAAGGGCTAGAGGCAATAAGGGTATCTTTTTTTTTTTTTTTACTACTTTTCCTGTAGTTATAATTGTAGCCACACTAGTATCTTCACACATTCAAAGCAAGCAATTAGTGACTCTCACTGTTTCAAATGAACCATAACGGCCATGAAGAAAAGTCACCTAAGCAAGCTTTGGATACATACAATTCCTTGGCCATGTATCTTCAGGGGAAAGACAGAAAGAACAGAAAACAAACATTAAACTCTAGGGAACTGGTTTATTGTTACATTGGTATAGGTTAGTAATTCTGAAACAACTCGAGTGTTAATGTATTGAGGGGTAATGAGCTTCAGATTCCTCTGTCAGAGAAATTAAAAACTGGTACTCAGGGCTGGAGAGATGGCTCAGCCATTACGAGCACTGACTGCTCTTCCTGAGGTCCTAAGATGAATTCCCATGGTGGCTCACAACCATCTGTAATGGGATCTGATGACGTCTTCTGGTGTGTTTGACAGTGACAGTGTACTCCCATACATAAAATAAATAAAAGTTTAAAAAAAAAAAAAGCTGGACAGGAGTTGGAGAGTTGGCTCAGTGGTTAAAAGCTCTTCTTATTCTTTCTGAGGACCCAGATTTAGTCCCCAGCACCCAAATGGTAGCTTACAACCATCTAAACTCCAGTTCCAGAGGAACTCTTCTGACCTTTGCAGGCGCCAGGCATGCACACAGTGCATTTACATAAATGTATATACATAATTTTTTTAAAATATTAAAAAAAAAAGAGGTGGGCTGGAGAGATGGTCAGGCAATTAGGAACCTGTGCTCTGCACTCAGGAGGCAATGGCTCTGAGCACCCACAGGACAAGCCCTAAGGACAAGCCTCCTGAGAAATAGTTTTGGAAGGGAAGAATCTTATCAAATTCACAGTATACTGAGACTTTGTCAAGGAATTAAAAAAAAACGAATTTCTAGGAAGCTACTTAATTCACGCATAATAACAGAGCCAAGTGCTTTGAACAACACCTGAACATAGCAAGAAAGGCTAAGTGCTGGCTATTATTCATAAAGCAGCTACTAGTTCTGGGAACTCACCATAAGAGAACAGTCTCGGAAAAGAGCCTCTGGCATAAACATATTCAGTAGTATTTATAAAACAAAACAAAAAATTAGAAAAACCTCCCGCTGTTCTATAAGTAGGGCTTATATAAGGTGTGGTGTGTCACTAGGACACCCCCAGGACTAAAGGCCAGAGCTGGCAGGAAGCAGACTGTGAGCAAAGGGCTCTCTGCACTTCTGCCTGAGAAGGAGGAACTGGGTTACGTGCAAATCCCACACTAGAACCTCTACCGTTACCACCGGGTGAGATGTAAGTGGTGTTCATCGAGTCTGTCCACCGGGTGAGATGTAAGTGGTGTTCATCGAGTCTGTCCACCGGGTGAGATGTAAGTGGTGTTCATCGAGTCAAATGGCCATGAGGTTGGAACTTTTATGCATGGCTGGTGGCAATGCAGCTGCTATAGAAAACATGATGGCTGTTTTCAAAAGAGGAAAGAGAATTACTGCAATGAGCCAGTAACCCCACCTCTGGGTAGCCACACGAAATCAGGGTCCTGAAAAGCCTTGTTGACAGCAGCATCACTCACCACAGAAGCACAGGCAACCCTACCTGAGGAGGTGGGAAGTGCAGGTACAAAACAGTCAACTGTTAGCTGTCCTTCAAAAAGGGAAAAGCAGGGGGCGGTGCACATTCCTAAATTCCCAGCCCTTGGGAGGTAGAAACAGGAGACACACAGTGATCTTTGCAGCCAGCCAGTGTGCATGAAACTCTGTCTCAAACACAAGCACACACACAGATTCTCACCCACATGACATGGGTGACTCTTGAAGATATTATCATGCTAAGTGAAAGAAGCCTGACACATGGGAGCAACTCTACACGCATCAACTTAGACGGGCATCTAGAGTAGTCGGAGACAGACAGAAAGAAGAACCCTGGTTTCTAGGTGCTGGGAGACATGAGGAATGGGACACTATCATTTTGAAAGGGTCTAGTTTCAACTGAGAAAATTAAAACGTTCCAGGAACTGAAAGTAGTAACAGCCATACACTAATGTAAAACTTAATTTTACTAAACTATACTGAAACATGCTGGCAATGGTGATTTCCATGTCATGAGTATTTTATCATAAATGGATGGGCATTAAAAAAACATGGTTAACAAATTCAGATAAATTGAAATCATGTAATTTTTCTCATCATAATGCAATAAAACTTAAAAACAAAACAAAACAAAACAAAAAAAAAAACATGAAGCAAGGCCAGGTGGTGCACACACCTTTAATCCCAGCATTTGGGATTAAAGGAAGATCCCTGAATTCCAGGCCAGGCTGGTCTACCCAGAGAGTTCCAGGACAGCCTGGACTACATAGAAAAAGACTGTCTCAGAAAACAAAACAAAATAAAACAACAAAAACCACGATGTAAAAGCCAACAAAAATTATCAAAAATACCTGTAGCTGGTTAGCTACTAAGAAGCTGATGCAGGAAGATGAGTCTCAGAGACATGAACACTCACTCACACATACACATACTAAATAAATAAATACACACATAAATGTAATAACATTAAAAGTAAATAGCTGCTGGGTGTGGTGGTGCAAACTTTTAATCCCAGCATTTGGGAGGCAGAGCCATGCAGATCTCTGGGAGTTCCAGGCTAGCCTTGTCTACAAAGTGAGTTCCAAGACAGCCAGAGCTGTTACACAGAAAAATCCTATCTCAAAAAAGTAAACAAACATTTAAAAAAGGAAGAAAGAAAGAAAGGAAGGAAGGAGAAATTCGCATGTAAATAAAGAAAATATCAAAAAAAAAAGAAAGGAAGGAAGAAAGGAAGAAAGAAAGAAGAGGAAGAAAGCAAGCAAGCAAGCAGTCTAATGGCTGAGGTAGAATGGCAAGTCTGCCAGCAGCGAGAAAGAGGCTGGACACTGAGGACGGCACCCAATAGTCTCGCTGTCAACTTCCCTGGCCCAGGATGCTTGCTGCAGGGTGGACTCTAAAGCCACTCGACTCCAGGACCCTAACGTGAGGCTGGATAAGAAACAGCACAAACACGGGTTGTGAAGACCAATGAGCTGGCGTCAGCTCCAGCTCTACCACCTTCTTCTCATGACCCTCTGGCCAATGCCATGTGCCCAGGTTCCTCATCTACACACGGTTAAGGACATTCTGCACACACAGTGAGAGACTTTCAACCTCAGGCAGGAGGACACCTATCTTCTCAGAGCCAGCTGGAAGCCCCCTATCCCCACTGTCTCACACCTTTGTAGACACAGTCCTTCAAAAACCGCTGGCCAGTTTCTACTTGTGTCTGATTTCCTGGCCGTGGATCCCTCCCTGAGCCCTCACACTTGGCCTGAGACTTGATTCCTACTGTTCTCTGAGTGATATCAGCACAGTGGTGGGATTCTGTAAATAATTACTGAATAAACAGAAGCAGAGGGGACATTTTCATTTTGAACTACTCAGAATTACTGATAACATCAAATGGCTAGTTTGGAAACAGGGTTTGGTAACAATAGTATTATACTGGGTAGTAAAACTTAGCAAAAAAAAAAACCTAATATTTTTGAGATCTGTTTATATGGCAATATTCTTCCAGAATTAAGACTTTTTTTTTTTTTTTCAAGACAGGGTTTCTCTGTGTAGCCCTGGCTGTCCTGGAACTCAATCTGTAGACCAGGCTGGCCTCAAACTCAGAAATCTGCCTGCCTCTGCCTCCCAAATGCTGTGACTAAAGGCATGCACCACCACTGCCCAAGACTTTTTTAAAACTCTGAGTTATAGTAAGTCACTTTCTATAACCATTATAAAAAGAGAGATGAAAGCCAGTATGGTGCCATGAACTTATAACTCTAGTATTTAGGGAAGTGAAGGCAGTAAGATCAGGAGTTCAAGGTTATCTTCAGCTAGCAAATTCAAGGCCAGCCTGGGCTATGTGAGACCCTGTCTCAAAAATAATTAAAAAGGGGGGGTGGGATGGCAAAGGGGGGTCAGGGAGGAAAAAAGAAAACCCATCATCCTAGGGCCAGAGCTGACCCTGCACACGGTCCTGGGTTCAGTTCCTAGCAAGGTGGGAGAAAGAACTGAAGTGGGACCACAGAGAGTATGCTCGCTCTAGAGCTGAGAGAGAGCTACCACGCTTGTTTCCTGCTATGACCTGTTCAGTCCAACTCATGGCATCCATCTGCCTCACTGGGGTAAGCCCTTTCCTGAGACGCTGCCAGAAGCCAAGGACCACATTCCCACAGCATTCCTCAGGTTTAAGGGCAGGAGCTCCCAGCACAGATCGGGCTAAGACTCCAAGCGACAGACCTTCCTGCTCCCAGCACTTCAGCAGCTTAACTCTGCCCTGGGCTCCCGGCCAAGACATGGAACTTAAGAAGAAAATAAAGGCCAGGAACAGCAGAGCCTTCCTGGAGATCCGTGGGGGCTCAATCAACCGGCCCCCACACCCCATGGGAAGGTCTGCCAGAGCCTGTTCCCTCTATTCCCAGCCACCTCCAGGGGCAGGCAGGCAGACTCAGGGCAATCCCAAGCCAGCTGGGCAAACTGTTCAGAACTCTGACATGAAGCCAAGTGTGGTTGTGTGTGCATGCCTTTAGCCCTTGGGAGGCAGAGGCAGGCAGATCTCTGAGTTCTGGACCAGTGTGATCTACAGAGTTCCAGACAGCTAGGGCTATTCAGAGAAACCCTGTCTCAAAAAACCAATAAACAAACAAAGAAAACTGGAAAAAAAAAAATAAAGCTAACAGAACTCCAACAGCTACATTCCTCATTCTGACTTAAGTTAACAACCTTACAAAACTTTTTTAAAAAAGAAGGCAAGCCGGGCCAATGGTGCCAAGTCACAGCCTGCTTTGGGAAGTGCCTCTCCCACACAGGTGTACAGCTCGAGGCTTGCTGACCCCGGAGCCAGAAGGTCTGCCCGGGAGCCTTTTGTCCACTCACTATCCCCCCGACTTTGAGCAGCCAGGTGCCTCGAGACACCTGAGGCTGGTAATTCAAGACAATCTTCTCAGCATCTCAGCTCCCCGAGGGCAAGGCTGTACTCTGTGGGTGTGCATGGGGTAGGTACATCATGTCAAGGTTGAGCATCTTCATGGTGGTGACACACTCCTGGCTTCATGGTTTCAGAGATGACCAGACCTTGACATTAAACAACAATCAAGCAACATCTTGATTTGCTTTCCTCTCTCACTGTCAAAGCTGGGTCCTAATACCTTTCTGATGCTGCTGCCCTGGGGCCCTCACACTGGGTCAGAGGCCGCCTCCAAGAAAGGGTCCCTGTGTTCCTCACCACCCATAAACGCACTGCTAGTCCTTTTCCAAGATGAAACTTAATTTTACTTTAATTAATTTTTTTAGACTTTAATATTTTCTGTGTGCATGTACGTACACATACCATGTGTGTATCTGGTACTAGAGGTCAGCAGAAGGCATTGGATTCTCAAGAACTGGAGTTATGAATGATTGTCCTGACTGTTATATTCTTTTTGAAGCTTTTATTTTTACTTTATGTATATATATATCCCTGAATGTATGTATGTGTACCAGGTACATGCCTAGTACTCAAGGAGGCCAGAAGAGGACGTTAGATCCTCTCTAACTGGAGTTCCAGGAGGTTTTTTTTTGAGCTACCATTGGATGATAGGAACCAGACTCAAGAGCTCTTAACCACTGAGCCATCTTTCCAGTGCTAACAATAACATTTCTCACACTGCCTACAGACTGCATGCTCATCCTGTCCCACACTAGCCTTCCTTCCGTACCTAGAAGGCCTCAAGGTCCCCCCTGCTTCGACTTTCACCTAGCCGGATGGTCAGGGCTCTAAGCACCTTCCCTCCAGGAAGCACCACTGCAGAACAGTATGATCAGTGTCCCTAGAGCCATACAACATGACCAGGCTGGCCTCGAACTCAGAAATCAGCCTGCCTCTGCCTCCCAAGTGCTGGGATTAAAGGCGTGCACCGCCACCACCACCCGGCTCAGGTACTCTTAACACTTGATCCCGCACTCGATTTTCAACCTGGCACCAGGACTCTTTAAAACTATCAATACATTTTCCTATCTTCCCCTAAGAATCTAAGAGTCAGGGAAGCGGACACCCTGCCTTATACTCCAGGGCACTCCAGCACTGAGCAGAGCACAGGTCTCTCAATAGTGCGCCCTGGGAATTTGAGGAACAAGATGAAGAGCATCCCAATACTGTGTGCAGCACTTGGTCCTTCATGCAAGCAGAGTTAGACTCTATTCACATCACACACCACTCCCGAGAAAGGCCTGATGTGGCCCTGGACAGATTCTGATCTCCAGAGCCCGGCCCTGAGTGGAAGAAGCACCCTCACCTGAGCTCAGACTGTGTGCTGAGGCACACCACCCTTCCCTATGGAGCTAAGAGCCCTTCTGCAAGAACCAGATCCATGGAGCAAACACTTGAACACTGCCTCCAACTGACTCATTCAGCACATACTGGAGTCATCAGGGAAACATCAATGCATAAAGTGTGTGTGTGTGTGTGTGTGTGTGTGTGTGTGTGTGTGTGTGTGTGTGTGTGTGTGTTCAAGGCCAGCCTGGTCTGCACAGGGAGACCCAATCTCAAAAGAAAAAAAGGAAGAAAGGAGGGAGGGATAGGGAAGAGAGAGAGAAGAGTGGAAAGAGGCAGTTAGAGAAGGTCCTTCTGATGGCTATTTGAGGAAGACCTAAGGAGTGTGGGAGTCAGGGGTGAGACTACTACAGGCAGAGTTCTCCAGGTTTGCACAGACATGTGCAAAGGCCTTGAGATAGAAGAGAGCAGGGAGCAGAGTGAGGAAGGGCAAGAGCAGCCGAGGAAGAGGCAGAGGTGCTGGGCCATGAAAGCTATGAATGGCCGTGGCTTTATTCAAGTGCAACAGGATGGTTCTGAGCAGAGACACAACCACATAGCATGCTATGCCTACTGTCCCTGGTCAAAGACCTAGCACAAAACTAACATGCCCACGGCACCAACATTTCTAGAACTCTCTAATGCCAGCAGCTCAGCTGCTGCCTTCCTGCTGGTCTCTTCTCTATGTAAAGCCCCTGGTTACATGGATGAAAAAAGTCCAGACAGGGTGGGATCTGTCGTCTGCAGCCTGATCTCAGAAAGGCTGGAGCAGGAAGGAGACTGAGTCCGGCACGCCAAGATGTCGCCTGTCAATTCTCACTAAGCAGTTCTCTGTCTACCAGCCAAGCCTTCAGAGGTGCTTAGGAATCCTATCTGCAGTCACCCAGAGTGGAGCCAGTTGGATGGGACCTGAACACAGAGGCAGAACCCCTTCTCCAGAAGCTCTTACATCTTATAGCCGTGACCCCTGAGCTCTGACCTCACACACTGGAAGGCAGGGCTCCCAGCAACACTGGTATCACATGAAAGTCAGTTCTGGAACTCGTGAACAGCTCTTTGACTTGAGGCAAGGCTGATTCCATGAAGGGTCTGTGACCTCCAAACAACGGGAATAGGAAAAGAAGGACCTTCGAGAATTACATCAGAAGCCTGGAGCCCAGCGTGCTCCACTTTCTAGGAAGCCGTTATGAACCCAAGTCCTCACTGTCAAACGGCCAACTGGCCTTGCCTCAAATCTAGGCTGACCACATTTCTAAGCCTCTGGATTCCTTCTCTACAAGGCCTAAGGCATGAACTCTACAAGAAGAGACAGTCAGGCGCCATGAGGACCTAAGGCTCTGAAGTGGTATCAAGTCCACCTCCTACAAAGAGACTTCAGTCAAAAGACAGGCAGTGAAAAGCAGGGTTGGGTGTGTTGTTCATTATCACAAACCTCAGGCCCAGAACCTGTCCAGCAATGATGCTCTCTACAGTGAGCAAATGCCTGGCCCTCCAAAGACATCTAAAGATTCCTGCTGGGTGGAAACAAGCTGGGCCTGCCAACCCAACAACTGGTGGACCTGTGTCAGAAAGGACAGTGGACCATCCTTTCTTCTAAGCCCAAACACCAAGTCTCACATCATTTGACTTTGTTTGTACCATGGAGAGCCTAGCCAGCCTGGCTGAGAATGTAGCAGATTCACTTCTGCATTTGTGCCATGTCTGTGAATGTTTTCTGTATCCTGGGTACGAGGACCCTGAGAGAAAGCTCAGCAGTTAGGAGCACTTGCTGCTCTTGCAGAGGATCAGAGTTCAGTTTCTAGTGCCCACGAGAGGCAGTGGCTCACAGCAGCCCGTAGCTCCACCTCCATCTTTTGGCTTCTCTGGGCACTCACACACACATGAACACACAAACATGCAAACAAACACATTTATAAATTTTTAATTTAAATATAAGTTCTTGTTGGTTACAAATTTGTGATCCTTGTGTCTCTACTTCCCAAGTGCTGGGATTACAGTCACATGCCATCATGTTCAGCCTAACACTGACCTTTTAAAGGGAAAAATGACATGATCAACATATTATCAAGATTGCTACAACCGCTGGGCAGTGGTGGCACACACGCCTTTAATCCCAGCACTTGGGAGGCAGAGGCAAGTGGATTTCTGAGTTCGAGGTCAGCCTGGCCTACAAAGTGAGTTCCAAAACAGTCAGGACTATACAGAGAAACCCT
>NW_022196904.1:177610837-177616895 GCF_008632895.1 Mastomys coucha | reverse complement strand
ACCAAGCATGAAAGTACATTTATGATTTTATTTAAAGATTCTAGGAGCCAGTAGATCATGTATATAATAGTAGCACTACGGGGCTGATGCAGGAGGATTTCTAAAGGCAAAGGATGGCCTGGGTGTACTAGTCACAGTTCTCTAGAGGAACAGGACCAACAGAATGGGGGGGGGGGAGAGAAGGAGGGAGAGAGGGATCGATTTATTAGAGCAGCATTAACAGGCTGTAGGCCAGCTAGTCCAACAATGGGTGTCTACCTACAGAAAGTCCCAGAATCCAGTAGCTGTTCTGTCCAAGAGGCTGGGTGTCTCAGCTGGTCTTCAGTATACACTAGAATCGTTAAAAAGTAAGGGGGCTGGAGAGATGGCTCAGCAGCAAAGAGCACTGCCTGCTCTTCCAGAAGACCTGGGTTCAATTCCCAGCACCCACATGGTAGTTCACAGGTGTCTGTAACCTCAGTTCTAGGAGATCCCAACACCCTCACACATGTAGGCAAAACACAAATGCACATAAAATATTTTTTAAAAATAAGGAATATAAAACATTAAAAAAGAAGAAGATAAGAAGGGCCCCCATGTTCTTCATCACATTCCAGTGATAGAATGAACTCACAGTGAGAGTGAGAGGAAGCGGGCCAAGAGCAGAGCTTCCTTCCCCATGTCCTTTATATGGGCTCCCAGAGCAAAGGCGGACCTGCCACTTCACCAGATCCAGACTAATGGCAGGCTTCCCATTTCAAATGATTTAATTAGGAAAAATCCCTCACAGGTGTACCCACTGCTTGAGTTTTAGTTGATTCCAGATGTAGTCACCTTGGCAACCAAAAACAACCACCACAGTGGGGTATATAAGCAAGGCCTTATCTTAAAACAAAAGTAAATAATAATAATAATAATAACAGTAACAGTCAGGCATAGTGGTTCAAATCCTAACTCCATCAGTCTTGGGCAGGAAGGAGGGAAGATGTGGAACTCAAGGACAGCCAGAGCTACACAGCAAGCTGAGGCCGGGCTACAATTTAAACCATTATCAGTATTGTATCAGTATTAACAGAGAAGTGGGTGGGCAACAGCTCAGCCCGTGCAATGCTCTCTAGCACTCTGCGCCTAGAGCCACACAGGGAAGATGAACACAGGCAAGGTGACACGGCAACTAGCAGACACTGTCCTCACAGGAGAATGTGTGCTCTAGCAGTGGTGGGCAAGGGGAAGTTGAGAACAGCTAGCCAGGAGGCAGAGCCGCCTTGGAAAAGTTAGGTCTCCACAGTCACTCACACGCAGCTGGGGCAGCATTCACTCCCAGCTGTTTTCAGGGTCAGAACAAAGGTCACACACAAAGGTAGGAGGATTATGGGTCCTCGCTCCCGGCTATAACTTCCAACTCTGACTGAGAACAATGGGTGGAACAGGAAAAGGCCAGGCCAGGCGAGTTGTAGATTTTGTCTTTTTTGTGATGGTTCAATTGAGACAGGGAGAGTCTAAGATGGCTGAGACTTTAACAGAGCACGGTCCTGTCACTTCTCATGGACAGCAAGGTTAAGCCCAATAGGCTCCGAGGGGACAAGCTTGCAGACCAGTCTTTCTGCAGTCCATACATAGGACATGCTCAGCACACCCTGGGATCTATCTTGGACTGTGGATGCGCGTCCCAGAGTCAGCTGTCTTTCATTGCTTTTTCTCCATCAGTGAAGAAAAATAAAGTGTAGGGTTCATGAGCCGGCTCCAGCTACAACAGAGACCTAAGGCTTCAGGGACGGGCTTCTTCCCCAGCTTCTCCACAGGAGAGTTTACTCACTCCAAGGCTTCAGAAGTGACCAAGGAGGGCCAATCTGATGGAGGCATTTTCTCAGTTAAGGTGCCTCTTCCCAGGAGACAAGTGACAAAACACTAACCCCTACACCATGTAAAGGTGGGAAGAGAGAATCAACCCCATAAAGTTGTTCTCTGGTAGTCATACACATGCTACAGTATAAGCCTGTGCTTAATGTGTGCAAGGGCTTGATTCCTAGCACACAGAAAGGTGAAAAAATACACCATGTTACACTTACACAATGGAATATTACTTGACGAAAAAAGAAAGCTCGCTATTGCTCCACAAAAGGTATGAAGAAGCCCTAAGTGCACATTACTTAGTGAGTCCAAAGCCAGGCTGAAGAGGGTTCTGCATTCTGATTTCAACTAGATGGCATTTGCAAAAGGGAAAGCTACAGAGACAAGAGTTCAGTGGTTGCCGGGGGCTAGAGGGAAGGATGACTACATGGAGCCAGGAAACTTGTAGAGACAGTCAAACTACTGAGTTTGACTATGCTGAGAGGGTAGACAGGTACAGAACATGGGTTTTCCAAACCCAAAAAACTGTATGGTCCACAGTGAACGTTTGAGAATTCTGTCAATGCTGAACTTTAATTAATAATAATTATCAATAATATAACATATCACACACAGAAGGAGTCGATTATGGAACTTTTTTTTTTTTTTGGTGGAGGCCAGCCTTAAACTCATTCTCCTGAGTTCAGAGATTACATCATCATGCCACATGAGTCTGCTCAACCTGTCACAAACCTACACCTAGTCTAGCCACACATGCTGGTTCACCTGTTTAATCTCAGCACTCAGGGAACAGAGGCAGGTTGATATCTATGAGTTCAAGGCCATCCAGGGTACACAATGAGACCCCGTTTTTTTAAAAAAAGAATTAAATAGGAGGCTAGAGTGGAGAGTACTGGCTGCTCTTCCAGAGGACCCAGATTTGATTCTCAGTCCCATCTAACAGATTACAACTGTCTCTAACTCCATTTCCAGAGGATTCTACATCCTCATTCTAGTCTCTGTGGACACACACATTGGACACATGGCATACATGCACACACACTCTCTCTCTCTCTCTCTCACACACACACACACATAAATGAAAACAATAAAAATAAACCTCAAAGTAAAGCATCCATGTATGTGTGTTCACATGTGAGCATGTATGTGAGTGTGTGTCTGTGTGTACGTGTTGTAACTGAATATAAAAACAGAAGAAAAAGATCTTCTAGGTATCAACATGTCTTTGGGTGGTGTAGTGAGCCTGGGGCACATTATATAACTTAGGCTGCCCTAGAACTCACCATGTAGCACAGGTTGGCTTTAAACTTAGAATCCTCCTGTGCCAGCCCCGCAAGTGCTGGGTTGGAGGGATGGGCCAGACCTGGTTAAAGGGTCTCTAGCCTACCAAGCATGGCTCTGGCAGGCCTTGTCTTCTCCCCCATTCCCTCTGTCTTACTAAAAAAAATGTTAGATTACATTCCTAAAGCAAGCCACCAAGGTCTACTTCCTTATTTGGCCAGCCTATCTCCTCTCTATCCAGAGACAGTCCTTTTTGTCAGCCCCCTCCCAGCGCCCCCGACAAATATCCTTCTCCTTTGTTCTCTTCCCCTTTTTATCCTCTCCTTGCTCCTTGTCTTCTCTTACCCTCTTTGTACTCTGGGGCAAGTAGAGAACTTGGTCTTGGAGTCCTGCGCTGATACCCTTCCCTTTCAGTTGTTGGTCTGGAATTATTTATTTTTATTTTATGAGTATGGATGTTTTGCTTGTATGTATGTATGTGTATCACATGCATGTTTAGCACCTGCAGAGGCCAGAAAATGGTGTTGGATCTCCTGGAACTGAGTTACAGATGGCTACGAACTGGCATGTAAGTGATGGGAACTGAACCAGGCGGCCTTGGTAAGAGCAGCGGGTCTTCTTAACTGCTGAGGTCCTCATGCTGTGTGTGGGGTTTTTTGTTGTTGTTTTTGTTTTTTGTTTTTGGTTTTGGTTTTGGTTTTTCGAGACAGAGTTTCTCTGTGTAGCTCTGGCTGTCCTAGAACTCACTCTGTAGACCAGGCTGGCCTCAAACTCAGAAATCCACTAGCCTCTGCCCCCCAAGTGCTGGGATTAAAGGCGTGCGCCACCATTGCCCAGCCGATGCTGTGAATTTTAAAGATGGTTCAATATCACTTTGCTGGTGTGTGTGCTGCACACAGCAGGTCTCTAGGTCTGAGAGGCAGGTCAGCAGGCTGCAGCTATTTGAAGGGGTAAGGAGATCGTCCATCAGGATTCAGGTCAGAAAAATCAAGATCATGCTAGTCTTATTTCAGGGTCACGGATCAAAACTAAGATACCTGAAACAGAATATGTAGCTTATGGAGATAGTTCAGAAGCAGAATGCAGGAAGGAATTTAGGAGTCAAGGGTCAGAGTCAGAGTTTCAGAATAGGAATGTTGGACAAGGAAGGTGCTGGCAAACTCAGACACTATAGGAAGCCTGAAGGCAGGCATTCACTATATTAAAGGCAGGTCTTGGTTGGTAAAATGCTTATCTATCACCCATGCACTGCACAAACATGGTTTGTTGCTGAAGATGTAACTCAGTTGGTTAAATGTTAGCCTAGCATCCAGGAAGCCCTGGGTTTGATCCCCAGCATCTCATAAACCAGGCATGGTTCAGGGAATGCCTGTAATTCTGGCACCTTGTAAGTAGAAGCAGGAGGGCTAGGCATACTAGATGGTCCTCAGGCATATAGTTTTCTAGACAACATGAAATCCTGACTCAGAAAAAAAAAATTAGATAGGTAGGTAGGTAGATATAGACAGACAGATAGACAAGTTGGGGAGACAGCACAGTGGGTAAACTGATTGCTATGCAACCATGAGAACTTGAGATCATATCCTCATCACCCATGGAAAAGTTGAGCACAGTGATATAGGCTTGTAGGCCCAGAGAGGTGAGTGGGGAAGCAACAAGTAGGTTTGAGGGCTTAATGGCTAGCCAGTGGAGCTTAAATAGCAAGAGTCCTGGCTAGTTTTTATGTCAACTTTGCACAAGTTATAGTCATTTGAGAGGAGGAAACCTCAACTGAGAAAACACCTCCGTAAGATTTGGGGAAAGTCGGGCCTGTGGGATGTTTTCTTGGTGATTGATGTAGGAGGAGTCAGCTTATTGTGAGTGGAAACCACCCTGAGCCAGTAAGCAGCACTCTGCCGTGGCTTCTGGATCAGCTCCTGCCTCCAGGATCCTGCCCTTCTTGGGTCCCTGCCCCTGACTTCCTTGACTGTGATATGAGTATAAGCAAAGCGAACCCTTCCCTCCATGATGCTTTTGGCAATGGTGTTTTATCACAGCAATAGTAACTCTAAGACAGTGAGAGATGGAAAAGACCAGCTCAAAAGAAAGATAGGCACAGGCAAAGAGACAAGTGTATACACATACATTCAGACTCAGACCCACACTGCTTTTCTGGTGGAGAGGGAAAAGGGAATTCTCAGAACCAAAAATCTCAGAGGTCTAGGAGCCTGGGGTAATAGAGAGTTTGTTAGTATACTCAAAGCCCTGAGTCTGATTCCCAGCACTACAGCACTACAAAAAAACAAGAGGTCTATAGAGCTACTGGGACGGACAGCAGGTAATGGTGCTTGCTGTCAAGCCTAACTTGGTTTGGTCCTAGAAATCCACATGGTAGAGAAAGAACCAATCCATGAAGCTGTCCTCTAACACGTGCACTGGGGCACATGTGTCTGTGACATCCCCAAATAAATAAATGTAATTTTTTTTAAAAAAAAGGGGGGGGGGGCTGGAGAGATGGCTCAGAGGTTAAGAGCACTGACTGCTCTTCCAAAGGTCCTAAGTTCAAATCCCAGCAACCACATGGTGGCTCACAACCATCTGTAATGGAGTCTGGTGCCCTCTTCTGCTGTGTCTGAAGACAGCGACAGTGTACTCATACATAAAATAAATAATATTAAAAAAAAAAAAGTATAGGCCCCTCCTTGAACTCTGTCCCTGTTCAGCCTTCCACTCTTGTCAGAGTCTGAATCCACAGTCTTAGCAGAGACTGTCCCCATTTCACAGTCAGCCTGAAACTAAAGGTCTCTGAGATAAAGCCTAGGGACCAGGCTTCAGGGTGGCCTGCTTCTGCTGAACCAGCAAGGCACTCCCTTCCTTCAGCCAGCTACGTCAGCTGCACCATCCTGGGGACCATCAGCTTCGGTCTTGTAGGGCTATCCTGGGGACCATCAGCTTCGGTCTTGTAGGG
>NW_022196904.1:177589864-177610821 GCF_008632895.1 Mastomys coucha | reverse complement strand
ATCCTGGGGACCATCAGCTTCGGTCTTGTAGGGCTATCCTGGGGACCATCAGCTTCGGTCTTGTAGGGTTATCCTGGGGACGGACCATCAGCTGCAGTCTTGTGAGGCACTCCAGAGAGGGAGGCAAGCTCAGACCCACTGGAAGGGGAAGGCCAAGACATGTACACACACAGCAAAGGCAGGATTTCTACTGGTGACCCCAGCATGGAAAGGGGCATGTTACAGAGCTCCTTTAAGGCAAGCTTTGAGAAAGGAAAGTTAACCTTTCTAAACTGCAGGAGAGTGAGTCCACACTAAATAACAAGTGGCCGAGTTAATCTGTGGTCAGTGTTTCAATAAATAACTCATGTGGTGCAGAGTCCAGTGAAGAAGAACAGGAAAGGAAAGAAGGCTTTCCACTGCTTCAGTCAGGCAGCTACCGGAGGCCCGGAGGCCCGCTGCAACTCCAGCCTCAAGAGGGCCAGAACAACCTCAAATCCACTTGAATATGCCGTGTCGGTCAACCAGTCAGCATGTGTAGGACACAGCCTAGCTCTCCCTGGTGGTGAAGTGTGGCCTTATGGGTAGAGCCAACATCTGGGGCAATTCCATATGAAGCCAGTCTTTGGATCCAGTCCAGTAAATCTACAGATGACTGCCTCGCCGAATCGCACATACCAGAAAGTCTGTCTTGGTTCATGAATGCATTCTCCAGCCAGGGAGCCTTCCACAGCCTACCTCTTCCACAGCCTCACATATCTCTCCACTCCATCCATACGTGCCTGGCCACAAAGGAAAAGGCCAGAGCTGCTGGCTTCCAACTAGTGCTTGGCAGCTGAGACCCAGAGGGCTGACAGCTTGCAGGTGTGGAGACTGGGAAAGGGTAATGTCTTCGATTGCTTGCCCCTGTTGCTGCTCCATGCTAGAATCTACCTCTTCTTTCCACTTCAGAAACAGCCTCTTCAAAACCTTCCAGGCTAGGAGTGGAGCTCATTTGGTAGTGCCTGCCTAGCATGCACAAAGCCAGGGTTCTCTAGCCCCAGCACAACATAAGCCTAACTGTGGGGAGCATAGAGCTGCAACCCCAGCAGGAGGACCAGAAGTCCCAGGTCATCCTCAGCAACACAACCAGTTCAAAACAAGTCTAGAGTACATGAGCCAAGGGCGAGGCAGAAGCCTCAGCCAGCTAGGAGCACTGGCTGCTCTTCCAAAGGATGCAGGTTAGAGTCCCAGCACCCACATGGTGGCTGGCTCACAACCATCTGTTACTAAGGCTCCAGGGAATCTGATGCCTGCCCTCTTATGGCCTACAGGCTAGACAAACCAGTGGTGCACAGACATACACACTGGCAAAACAGCATACACGGAAAACAAAAACAGTTAAGAGGAAAAATAAGGCAAACGTAAGAAAAGGCCCTTTTGGTATGCTCACAGAAATGAGGATGACCCATGGTTAAGCAGGGGTCATAGAGAGAGCAGAAGACCAAAACGGGGAGATACTGATCAGTGGACACTAAGTTCAAGAAACACTGCACTTCTCAGAAAGCTAAAAGAAAGGACATAGGAGCTGGGCGGCCGTGGCCCACGCCTTTAATCCCAGCACTTGGGAGGCAGAGGCAGGCGGATTCCCGAGTCTGAGGCCAGCCTGGTCTACAGAGTGAGTTCCAGGACAGCCAGGGCTACACAGAGAAACCCTGTCTCAAAAAACCAAAAAAATAAATAAATAAAAAGACATAGGATGTTTTGACCATAAAAGATTAATAAATATATGAAATGAAGCCGTGTAAGCACTACATGATTTATATATGCCCACAACATAATTTTTATGTTTTTAGACTCTTTTTTTTTTGGTTTCCAGGAAGGGTTTCTCTGTGTAGCCCTGGCTGTCTTGGAACTCACTCTGTAGACCAGGCTGGCCTCGTACTCAGAAATCCACCTGCCTCTGCCTCCCAAGTGCTGGGATTAAAGGCGCGCACCACCACTGCCCAGCCTGTTTTTAGACTCTTAATATGTAGCTCAGTGGTAGGATGTGTACCCAGCATGGACAGGGAGCTAAGTACAATTCTCAGCATCCAAATATCAATATACATGTGTGTGCATATGTAAGTAAAAATATATAATGCCCAAATTTAACTTTTTGTTTTTAATCTGTACATGTGTGGTATAGTGTATGCACATGTCACATGGGTGTGCACATGTGTGGCATCTCCCTTTATTGTTATTTTTTGAAACAGGCTTTCTCACTGGGCCTGGAGCTCAGCATTCAGGAAGTCTAACTAGCCAGCGAGCTCCAGGCATCTTCTTGTCTCCATCTGCCCTGTGCTAAGATTATAGGTGTGCGCCAGCATGCCCAGCTTTTTCTGTGGGTGCTGGGGAGCCAAATCCAGCTCCTCGTGCTGGAATGGCGAGCAGTTTGGTGCAAACAACTGTTCTCATCCTTTTCCGTCTAGTGAGTGTGAGGCAGGGAGAAACCATGGGTGAAAATGGCCATACAATCAATTGTAGGCCACCTTAGGATTACCAAGCGGGCCTCCTCCTCCTGTCCCTGAGCAAGCGGAAATGCCTGTCTCTATCCTCAACAAGCTGTGAGGAAGAAAGAAAGATTCTAGGAGGCAACACAGTAGGAACAAAAAAACAGCACAACACCACAGAGAGGAACAGACTTGGGGTCGCCAGACTGGCTTTTACTTTACCACCTGGAGAGCAAACACTGCTGAACTTATGTGTCTACACTTATAAGGTAACAAGAATTCTTCATGGAGGGGAGGGGACCTGGAGAGATGGTTCAGTGCTTAAGAGTGCTTGCCGCTATCTGAGAAAACACAGTTCAGTTTCCACCATTCACATCAGCTGTAATGCCAGCTCTAGGGATCCAATCGCCTCTCCTAGCCTAGCCTCCACATGTGTGCACGAGCACACACACACACACACACACACACACACACACACACACAGATCTTTTTTTTTTTTTTTTTTTTTGAGAAAGGGTCTCTCTATATAGCTCTGGCTGTCCTGGAACTAATTATATAGACCAGGCTGGCCCCCTGAATGCTGGAAATAAAGGTGTGTGCCACTACATATTGGACATCTTCTTAATTAGTAATTAACCTGGGAGGGTCCAGCATTTTGTGGGTGGGACTACTTTGGCCTGGCAGAGCCAGGCAGAGCTGGGCAGTGGTGGTGCACACATTTAATCCCAGCACTTGGGAGGCAGAGGCAGGCAGATTTCTCAGTTCGAGGCCAGCCTGGTCTACAGAGTGAGTTCCAGGACAGCCAGGGCTATACAGAGAAACCGTCTTGAAAAACCAAAAAAAAAAAAAAAAAAAAAAAAAAAAAAAAAAAAAAAAGAAAGCAGGCTGAACAAGTCACGAGGAGCAAGCATTCCTCCATGGCCTCTGCATCAGTTCCTGCCTGGTTTTGAGTTCCTGCTTTGGCTTCCCTCAGAGACTAGGATTCAGGATATGTAAGCCAAATGAACCCTTTCCTCCCCAAGTGCTCTTGGTCACGGTGTTTCATTACACAGTAACCCTGACTAAGACAGTGTATGAGGATGAATATGCGCATTGTACCATGTCAAGAGTATGGAGATCAGAGAGCAACTGTGGAGCTGGATCTCTCTCCCCGCCCCCTGGGTTCCAGGGAATAAACTTGGCTTGGAGTAAGTGCTTTTACCTACAAAACCATTGCATTGGCACTGAGTTGTTTAGAGCACTTCCTGCTCTTCCAGAGAAACCAAGTAGGTTCCTAGCACCCACATCGGTTGGCTCACAACCACCAGGAAATCCAGTGGATCTAGGTCAGCCTTGACTACAGTGAGTTCTAGACCAGCCTCAGCCACAGCACAATCTTTACTTCCTCCTCTATCTTTATCATCTAACTCCACTGTAGAAACTGTACAGCAAGGCCCTCACTCAGGCAAGACCAAGTCTGTTTCCAGGTCTCTGCTGATCCATTTGGAAGGCTGTGAAGGCAGATGTAGACACTACCCACCATGTGCTAGGGAAAAGAGGAGGCCTGGCCTTTGAAACTAATACGACAGAGACCCCTGGGCCCATGGGCAGAGAGGTGGTATGGTATGCTGCAGTGATCTAACAGTTCAAACTCCAGACTCAGTCTAATGCAAATTCCAGTTCCTTTATAACCTAGTTTTGAGGTTAGGTAACTTGGTTTCCTCATTGATACGACAGCAACAAACAACAAGAGAGCCGATAACAAGGGAGAGCTCTCACTACCCTTCTAATCTGGGAGGTGGCACTTAGCCTAGGCCAGGTGAAAAAGCACGAAGGCTCAGCCAGGTGACTGTGTCACAGGCCTTTAATCCCAGGCGGATCTCTGTGAATTCAAGGCCAGCCTAGTCTACAGAGTAAGTTCCAGAAGAGAGAGGGCTACACAGAGAAACCTGTCTCAAAAATCACACACAAGAAAGCAGCAAAGCCCCTCTGGTCCCGACTCCACAGAGACTAACTTCGGAGATGGCAGTATGTTACTGCAAGCGGTCCTAACTTTGTTCCCAGTTTGTTGAAGCTCTTCATATCTTCCATGCTACCGTCTGCTGTAGCTCTTCATATCTTCCATGCTACTGTGTTGGTAAATACCTTCACACAGTGATTCCAGGCGAGTTGGTGCTGCATGCTAACAACTTGTCTTAAAAAACCTAAAGACTATAGGCTATTTAACTGAAGACGTAGCTTCATGGTGCAGCATTTACCTACTACTGTGCCTGAGGACCTGGATTTGATCCTGAAGGAGTCCGACCTACAGAGCCAGATGTCTACATCTAAATCCTGGCTCTGAATCAATCACCTAGTCAATCGATCTTGGCCCTCATACTGCTGAGAAAAGAGATTGTACTATAGAGGCTCTTTATGTTTTCTCATTACTGAGTGGGGCAAATATTATCACACAGTAGTTTAAAGTATTATGCTGAAAATTAAATTCATTAGTGACACATATGTATAAATGGCTACAAGACTACCTGGTACATAATCAGTGATTAAAAAGATGCTAGCTTTTATAATTATTCTAATTATAATTTTGAAGAATTAAATACTTGGTATCAAAATGTGTGTTGGAATTAAAACATATATTAGTTGATTATAAAGAGAAATTAGGGAGTAAGGAAGATTTTAATTTTCTATTATTTTATGTGTCTGGGTGCTTGTTGCTATGTCTTCTGCCTAGAGAGGCCAGAAGAAAACACTGTATCTGCTGGAACTAGAGTTAAAAGACAGTGGTGAGCTGCCCTGCTGGTGCTGGGAATTGAACCTGGGTCCTTTGGAAGAGCAGCCAGTGCTCTTAATCACTTGAGCCATGCCTAAGCCTCTGTCCCTAAGAGGACAGCAGACTGGGCTAAACATGTGAAGTGGGCAACCCAAGCACAGATGAATGTAAGTCTGGCAGTACACATCTGCGACCCCTGTCACTTGGGAGGCCGAGGTGGAAGGATGGAGAGTTCAAAATCAGCTTAAGCAATTCTACAAGCCGCCCCTCCACCACAAATTCAAGACCAGCTTGGCCTACACAGCGAGTTCCAGGCTACCTAGCACAGGCAGAAGGTGGAACCTGAGAGGTGACACTGAAAAGTGTCACTCCTACAGAACCAACATTATCACACATACTCAATAAAACCTCAGAAATGGGCTTAGGATTAAGGAAAGACAGGTGGCAGACACTCACTCATGGACTCTGTTGTCACCATAAAGATCGCTCAGGCCAAAGCTGACGTAGTGCCAGTGCTCGGGGATGTTGGCAGAAGGACTCCCCATATTCCTGTACATGCTGACATAATCCAAGGGGTCTGGACCACCCAACCTGCAAAGACAAAACACAAGGTTTTAAATTTAGACCTGGAAACCAGGAACTATTAAGTAAGAGGCTCTGTCCTACGAGCCCCAAAGCCCCATCCTAGAGGAAGCTAGAGTGAAACACCTAAACGGTGGCAAAAAAAAATCTCTCTAGACACGAGCCAAGGGAAAGGCAGCCCAGGCTGTGGGACTGCACATGCTCAAGACGTTCCCTTCTCTCCCCTTCAATTGGCAGGGCCTCTTTTAGAATAAAACAGGCGTGCTGGCTGCCCATTTTGCTTTTGCCTGTTTCAAGTTCTGACTCCCAGTGGAGTGAATCTTCATCTCTCTATGTCAATGTGCCAGGCTTCAAGGTAAGAGACATCAGTCAATCAATGACTTTTGTTGAATGACTGTCCAGAGCATGCCCAGTGGATATCATTCCTGAAAGTACAGGTTCCACTCTGCACCAGTCTCTTAGACAGCTAGTTTCTGAAAGACTGTACTGTGCCTTGTAGTGGCTATTCCTGGTTGTCAACTTGACTCTATCTGAAATGAACTACAATCCAGAATTAGAAGGCTCACCTGTGGCCCTAATCTGGAGGCTGAGAGATACAAGTTTCCGACCTGAATCTTGGCATGGAGATCTTGAGGCATAGTAGCTATGAATCCCAGATTATTAAGATTGGAAGATCTATGAGTTCAAGCAAGGTCATCTGGGATTAAAGATGTGGAAGCACACGCCTTTAATCTGGGCCACACCTTTTGCTGGAGACCTATATAAGGACATTGGAAGAAGGGAGGCTCGCTCTGCTTCACCTGCTTGCCTTGTGGGACTGAGCAACTGCTAGATCCTTGGACTTCCATTCACAGCTGCTCCCGACCATTGTTGGGAGTTGATTGTTGGGAGTTGGACTACAGACTGTAAGTCATCAATAAATTCCTTTACTACATAGAGACTACCATAAGTTCTGTGACTCTAGAGAACCCTGACTAATATAGCCTTCTATTATTGTTTCTTCTGAATACACATGAAGCTTCCAGTCTGCACAGATTGTGGCCTGTACTCCACAGATCAAAATTTAGTCACTGCAAGTGATGAAGTCCAAACATCAGCTAGCTCAGCTCTGCACAGAGCACTGCACCCTAAAGTGTGAACCGGGAGGCACTTGGCTCAAAGGAAGAGCTGGGACATTTCATGATCTAAGGCTCTTAAGGATCACATTAAATTTCCCCATAAATCCAAGAGAGAAGCAGTTGAAGATTTCATTCAACAAAAGCTCTTTTAGCAATTAGTGCTTAAGAAAAACAAAACAAACAGCCATAAATCAAACCTGCTTTCCCTCAGAATGGACGGGAAAGCACAGCAGACTTGTGACGCACACTAAATGAAACCCCTCAGCAGAAAACAGTGTACACCGAGCCCATAAACTCGGCATCTGAGCTGCCTCGTGTGGACCACTCCGCAGACCGCAGAGTGGAGTTTGCTTTGCCTGCCCCTGGAACATGGACAGGAGTGCACTCTGCAAATGGGCTAAACTACTGAGGGGAAGCTAACGACCAAATAAAAGACATAGTACAAGAGATCCCAGCAAGTGTGCCAGGACCATGCAATCCAAACCCTATTTTAAAACCAGTAAGTCTGGTTTCATCCTCTTTGCCAGGATGTCACTAGCCTTTGTTGAAATCCTTATTCTTGTGGGGGGGGGGGGAGCTAAGTTATTTATAGAAGTCGTAAGAAAGAAAGTCACTAAAATAGCTTCTGATCTCGCCTGAGGGAGTTAGGTAAAGGGACAAGTCTCTAAGTCTTTAATTGTGATCTCACCAAATCATTTGACTAAACCTATAACCAACTGGATTTAGAAATGGTTTGGGGATGGACAGAGGAAAGAAAAGGACCCACTAAGGCTGCAAGACCCTAAAAAAGAAAGACTCCATAGTCTCTCCAACTTGCTGCTACAAATCTCCAACAGCCCTCTATGCAACCTAGGTCCATCCAGCAACAAGCAGTGGCCCTGTGTTTTCTGCCCTTTTCCTGCCTGCTGGCATGCTGCAGTTTCCACACACAGTCTCCCAAGAGAGGTCACCTCAAGAGGCTTCAAGAAGAGTCATGGAATGGCCATGAATCAAGCAAAGTTGGCCTTATACTCATACTCAGATGAATGGGAAAATCCTATTTTACACTTCTGAAGAGATGAGGTCCAGGGGCCCCTTACCTTAACTCCCTGAACACCTGACTTCTTTCTCTCTATAGGGTAGCTGCAGGACAAGACACCAGGCTCTGCTTCCCTCTCCTGATCCTGTTTTGCTTGAAAATCTCAGCTATTAGCTGGAGTATTCCTGGTGGCCAGAGACCACTAGCTAAAATGCTACCCCTCAAACCCCCAAAGAAAGCCCATAGCCAGACCCAAGCAGTTTAGTCAGTCATATAGCTATGTGAACTGAAGGGACTGGTAAGATCCTACACATAAGGGATAGGAGTAAACTTCAATATCTCAATTCTGCAAATCCCTCTGAACCAGTTACTAAGCTGGTCCCTCTTAGATTCCTGTGTCTAGGTGACATTTCTTACTTCACAAAGTGTACCCACCTTCTCCTTTGTTAACACCTGCTCATCTGCCTCTGGGGGTACAGCCTCACTACAAGCTTATAACATTAAGAAAATAAATAGTATAACTACCCTTCGTCCTCTGCTTCCACACCTCTAGTGCACAACTCTGTCTTGATGGCCATGTGGGTGACATAAAACCAGGTGCCCCTATTCTGCACAAGGACTTTCCCGCACATTTAAACAAGATCAGAGTGAACAGCATGGCAAATCCAGCCTGGTTTTTCTCATGACATGGGACAAGTTCATCACAACAAATACAGAGGTGCCGTGAAATGGGTGGGTAAGAGAGCGGCAAGAGCCGCTACCCACTCAGAAGCTCTTCCAAGCAATCTTCAGCCTGGAAATAGGCTGCCCTGCAGAGATGCCATGCAGGCATGTCTCCTGGCTACCCAGACAGGCTGGTCCCCAGGCCCTCCAGGCTGTCAGCTTCCTCTGCATTGTGCTCCCACTGACACGGGGAGTTAGCCTCAGCCTCGTACAGCCTATCCAGAGGCAATAAGAGGATGTCACATAAGAAAAAGATTCAGCTTTAAAGGGGGTGCAACCTGCAAAGACATCCACCACTTCAGGTCCACCTTTTGCCAATACCCAAGCCATTGCCCCAGGAACTTCCCAGGATCTACTGAAAGGGGTCAGCTAATACAGAGACTGCCTGCGTGCACGTAGCCATCGCTTAGTCTATTTTTGGTCCAGAAAGACCACAAGGACTTGTCCCATAACACTTGTTTTGTCTGAAGGCTGACTGAAGAAACAGGTTGCAAACCAGAATAGGAGATTAAAAAGTGCCATTTCTATCCCAAGGACAGCCAGCCCATTTGGAAACTGATCTTTTACTGGGCAACTTTAAACTTCGGTTGAAATTCTGAGGACAAGCCAGGAAGCGCTTCTTCAGGGTACGCTTCATTCCTCCTGCCCATTCAAGTCTCCATCATGCACCTCGTGGCAAGCTTCGATCCGAAGCCAAAGCTTGGCTCTCCCAAAACTTGTTCTTAACTAACGTTCTAAAGCAAAAGCAGCTGCAAAGCCAGAATCAAGCTCTGCGGAGAGAAAGAGAACTGTGCAGAGTAAGCAAAAAGTTTATCTGGAAGGGCTGCTCTGTCAAACTTCAAGAGCAACAGCTTCGAGCAGAATGACAGAAGCTCCTGCGCACGGGAAGGTCCCGAAATAAGGCCTCTCCTCAACTCTTCACTCATCAAAGGCACAATGCCCTCATCTTGCTCCCTCCTAACCCAGAGGGGCGTCCTGGTCCCCGGACCGCCCTAGACTCCGCGGTCTCGTGCCCTCCAAAGCCCTCTCAAATGCTCTCCAGGCCCCGCCTCACTCCCCACTCCACCCCAGCCGCCCCCTAGCTCCCCCAAGCCCACTAATGACCCACCACAGGCGACCCCTCCTTTCTCCACGTTTACAGTTCGCTCTCACGGTCCCCCCTCCGCTCCTGTGTACACCCCCAGTTCTCGGTTGTCCTAATCCCGGTTAACCCCTCACTATTCAAGGGATCCATTAACCCTTTGTCCCCATTCCCAACTTCTGTCCTAACTCCTTCCACAGCATCAGGAAGCTCCTGGTTCCCAAGTACTTTAACCATTTTCTTCCTCCCCCTTCTGCAAATTACTTCGTCCCCGGTGCTCGAAGCTTTCCTGGCCGGACCCCATCCTCCCGAGGCCCGGAGCATACCAGTACTTGACGATAGCGGTAACCTGGAGCGGGTTGGGCTGGTCAGGGTAGAGGCGGCGACACTCTCCGTAGATGGCGTGCAGTCCCGGGGGAAAGAGTGAAGCAAAGGCCGGAGGGGCACTAGGGCCAGAGGCCGGGGGCGCGGTGGGACCGGGGGCGACGCTAGGCCGCAGCTCCGCCATTGGGGCGCGTAGGGCGCGCGGGGAACTCGGGAGGGTAGAGGAGGGAAAGCGCCCCTATGGGCCAGCGGACCCACTGTGGATGAGACTCCCCGAGGCGATGGGGGCTACGGCGAGGTCTAACTCCGCGCCTGCGCACGAGGCTCCGTCCGCCCAAGCCGGAGCCTTCAAGACGTCGGCCAGAGGATGCTGTGGGACCGCGGGGAGCTCCAGGGGGCGGGGCGTCTGCGTGCCCTCGCCTGGCACCCATTGGCTAGTGTCTTTGCCAGTCACAAGCGGGGAAGGCGTGACTTGACAATAGACTCCGCCTCCCTGCCCCTGGGGTGGGAGCGTCGCAAGGATCTTGGCCTCCCCCTAGTGTTAGGAGGAACCCAGTTTAAAACAGAGACGCGGTACCTTGAAGTCCTGTAAAAGATCTAAGAAACGCCTAAGAAGCGCTTAACACTGCTTTGCTAATACACGATTTTAAGATAAGCTTGACAACTGATTTATTCATCAGACTGTGTGTCATTATTATTAATGTATTACAACTCTAATATTTCTTGGAACTATTGACAAAAAGGGTAACTCGAAATGTGCCTAGGGAAAATGCCTGGCTGTTTTAAAAACATTGACCTATTCTTTCTCTTCACCTGGATATTCTCATCCATCAAGGTCAAGCTCAAGAAAAATAATAAAACAATTTCTAAACCTTTGGATAATATTTTAGACTCGTAGTTCTGTGGCATCCAATTTACAGGTATTTTTGATAACCTCCATTGGCTTTTGCTTCGTGGGTTTTGTCTTGTTTTGCTTTTTTGCTTCTTTTTGTCTTTGTTTTCGAGACAGGGTTTCTCTATATAGCCCCTCACTGTCCTGGAACTCACTCTGTAAACCAGGCTAACCTCTAACTCAGAGATCCTGCTACCTTTGCCTCCCAAGTGATGGGATTAAAGGTGTACAGCACCACCCCCGATGCTGTTGGGGTTCTTGTATGTGCTGGGCAAGCATTCTGCCACTGAGCGACAATAACGGTTTGTATTGCCCAAGCGAAGGAATAGCTGAGAAGTAGAACTAATCTGTAAAAGTCAACCGCCTGTGAACTACTGACAAATCCAATTCCAACTACACAAGTACTTCGGACTCCAAAATTTAAGAGTGTACTGCAAACCCCTTCGAAGGGACCTCAAATCCAGCCATGAAAGATAATCATCAAAATTCTGGCTGTTTAATCTCAGACACTGCAGACCCCATGGCACCATATGTCGGAAATACACTGTCCAATCTCCGAAACCGGGCCGGGCTGGGACCGGGTTTGAAGAGCAAGCCCTGGAGCAAAGAATGCTGGGGATTGTAGTTCCTCTGAGGCGAGGTCGGGCCGCTCCCTGGATGCCCAGTACCGGCGACTAGACTGCGCATGCGTGTCAGTGGCGTTTGCTGCGGACCGGGCTGGCAGTTCCTTCCTCGGAGGGAAAGATTCCTCTGCCATGGAGTCCTACGATGTGATCGCCAACCAGCCTGTTGTGATCGACAACGTGAGTAGCATCTTTCCTATCTTTAACTGGACTGTGTTCTCCTCCAGGAAGGATTGTTTCCGAGGTTTCAGCTAGGCCGCCAGCTCTTTGTCACTGGCTCGGCCTGTCAGGCGGGTTCAGCTGCCGCCGCCCGCATCCTCCTCACACCCATAATTTGAAGGGAGGGCGGCCAGCCAACACCCGTGTAATGGAGAATTTGGGGTTAGACAAAGAGAAGAGCTGTAGTCCGGGAAGGGTCCTTGGTCCCTCGGCTCAGGGGGCCTTAACCGTTCTCTTAGAGCCAGGCACCCGCCTTCTCTCTGAATTTCCATTACTCAATTGGCCGCTCTTGCTGTCTATCTGGGCCTATTGGTCCCGCCTTTGGGCCTTGCCGGATTAGAACAGCACTCCGCAGTTATTGGCTCCGGCGCTTGTCGCTCTTCCGGCCGCCATAGTCCGTCCCTTTTGGAAGGGGCGGTGCCGTGCACTAGAGCTGTAGGGATTGGCTCGGCAACTCAGGGTGCGGAAGGCGATGGCTAGTCTATCGGTGAAAGAGGACAGTTTCCTTGGGTGTGAGCTGGAGGGGCGATTTAGTAAACTGTATCTGGGTGGGGCCGGATAAACCAGTGCCAGAAGTGGCCATGGGATTTCAGTTATTTTTGTAATTATAAATTATAGTTAGTAAAGGTAAAAAAGAGAGGGGAGTGACAAAGCAGGCGAGGTGCATTCCTGTTTGCAGTGCCCCGGTGGGAGACAGGGAAATTATCGGACACAGTGGTTGTCGGGCGAGCTAGTGTTTCCAGGGCGCTTTTCACCAGCATGCAAGTTGAAGCCTCCCAAAAAGTGAATGGTTAAGAAGGAAGGTTGCGCCTCTTTTCACAGAAAGAACGAACACCGAAGATGAAAGTGATCAAGGTCATACTGCAATGGTGCCCCACAACTTCATTGCCTTATCTAAATGGCATTCCTTTACTGACCACGGCTCCACAAATGCATCAATAAAGACAAATAGAGAGAACTTAAATATTGCTTTTATGAGGAGGGGCAGTTGTCTTCAATTTCTGAATTTCACTCAAAGGTTTGGTTCCCTCCCATGCTGGTTGGAATCTTCCTGTGTACTTTCCTGGTCCCTCCATTGGTTCCCTCTGCCCTAGGCTGACCTTTTCAGAGTAACTGTGATGCTCCTCCGGCCCTCCGGCCCTGGACATGCCACTAGGTTCTTCTCTTTGTGTCGTGGGTGGAGAGAGATTGCTTTCTCCAGTTTATGCAGGAACAGGAGGATTGGGGAGGTTTCTCAAACCACCCACTTTGGGACTTGAGGATCCAAGATTACACTGAAATCTGGTCCCAAGTTCTTCAAGGAAGGCTGCTTTACTTGTTGTGAATTGCCTTTTTAAAAGGGAGGCTGCCGCTGGGGGTGTAGCCCAAATGGTATTGCTTGTCTGACACGCATGAAGTCCTGGGCCCCATCCCCACACTGCGTAAACTTGGTGTATAGTTGGGTGTGGTGGTCCGTGTCTGTAATCCCAGCAGGAAAAGCAGAAATGCAAGGTCACTGTTTGAAGCCAGCCTCTGAGATGTGACATTGCTGGGATCAGGTGGTAGGAGCAAGGTTAATTAAATGAGACATGTTACTTTGGAGTTTTGGTATTGTTTTTGTTTTTTAGTCTCCCTCACTAGCCTCGGTAGACTTTTTAAATATTTATTTATTTATTTTATGTATGTGAGTACACTGTAACTGTACAGATGGTTGTGAGCCTTCATGTGGCTGATGGGAATTGAATTTTTAGGACCTCTGCTCCTTCCAGTCAACCCCGCTCGCTCAGGTCAGCCTCACTCGCTCCAGTCAATTCTGCTGGCTCTGTCCCTGCTTGCTCTGGCCCAAAGATTTATTTATTATTATACATAAGTACACTGTAACTGACTTCAGACACACCAGAAGAGAGCGTCAGATTTCATTACGGGCGATTATGAGCCACCATGTAGTTGCTGGGATTTGAGCTCAGGACCTTTGGAAGAGCCGTCTGTGCTCTTACCCGCTGAACACATCTTGCCAGCCCCTCAGTAGACTTTTTAACCCTTGTCGGTAGGGGCGTGAGATCTTCTATTCTTTTATTAGTCCTTCTACCCACTCAACACAGTACCCAAGGCCCCCATATGCTCTCCCTCCCTCCCTCTCTTGTGTGTTCGTGCCTTTAGAGGTCAGAAGAGCTCATTAAATTCCTTAGAGCTGCAAGCAGTTATGGTTATCCAACATGGATGTGGTGCCGAAGGGATCCAAACTCTGGTCCTCCCAAGGGCTGCAGCCAGTGCTCCTAACTAATGAGCCATCTCTGCAGCCCTCCACTGCTCTCTTTACCCACCCAACTCTGCACGGCGCCTCGGGCCTGGTCTACAGAATAAGGCCTTCCTATTGGCTAAGTGGGTAAATATACAACTAGTGATCTGTCATGATAACAAAGATGTCCAGTGTTGGGGTTGGGGGTTGGAGGACCCAGTCAAGATGAGGGGTTTCAGCTATGTAACACTGTAAATGATTGAATAACACTTCTTTCTTTTGTTTGTTTGAGACGGGGTCTTTGTAAATTCGTGTTCTCAATGTTAATATCTAGGAAAAAAACCAACTACTTAAGTCTTTATCGAGTTCCTGTGTGTTACTACCTTTTTCTTAGTTGTTGAAAGAAAACAATGCATAGAAATGATCTATCTCAGACTGGAGAAATGGCTCAACAGTTAAGAGTGCTTGGTACTCTTCCAGGAGACCAAAGCTTGATTCCTAGCACCCACATAGGCAGGTTACAACTTGTCACTCAAGTTCCCGAGGCTCAGACAGCCTCTTTGGCCTGAGAGCACTTGCACTCATATACACAGACCCCCACACAAGATGTACACATATACACAGAATTTTTAAAAAGCCTTCTTTTTTTCTTTTAAAGAGTTATCAGTTTTGCTTTGGCATTAGTAGTGCAGGAGCAGTCTGTCCATCCCACCAGCGCCGCTGTCTTGGATCCCGGGAGCTGGAGTTACAGGATGAGGATGCTAGGAACCAGATTCTAGTCCTCTGGAAGAACAGCAAGTACTCTTAACTGATGTACTGTCTCGTCAGCCCCTTGTTTTTTTTTTTTCTTTTTTGAAATTTAAATACATGTACCACGTGCATGCAGTGCCTGAGAAAGCCAGAAGAGGGCAAGCTGAGATTAGAGGTGTGTGCCACCATACCCAGCTGGTTTTCTGATTTTTCCAGAAAAATAGAAAGATGATTTCACATGCAGTCTTGCAATTTTAACCATTGCCAGCTAATATGAAGTGTGTTGTGATTTACAAAAAACAAGTAAGTCGGGAGTTTCGTAGTACTAGAAGGATGGATACCGCAGATGCAGGTAAACCGTTAGGGGGCTCGGGGGCTCTTTTTAATGATAAAAAAAAGTTCTCCTATTAATTACAAGTTTGTGGCCAACCTTGGCTATATGGCTAAACAGGTTATATACAATTCTGACTCTTCTAAAAACATTGAATTATACTATATCTTGAATTAGTAAATTATATATGTGACATGTAAATTTTATCTCACTAAGTTTTTTGTCTTTCTTTAAAATACTTTTGGAACCAAACCAAAAGCTTAGGGCCAAAATGGACTAGTTAACAACCTCTGTCCTAGAACCCATAGCCCCACCTCTTTCAGAATCTAGTCTTTACTTATTAGATGGAAAGCCACGAGCCTCTTTCTCAGCACATCATACATCATACCTGAAGTCCTTAAGGTAAAACGCTCTCGAGCCACAGCCTGCAGCCGGCTGCTTGGGAGAGTCTGCTAAGGGAGTTGTTTGCTGCCTGTATCAGGAGAACGGTCAGTGGGAGAGCTGACTTTAGTCTTCACAGATCAAACGAGATTCCGTTTTCAAGAAACCTCTACGGGGTGTTTGCTCTTTCCCTTGCTGAAGGGTGTAGCTGGGTGGCAGTGCATTGTCAGTGCATGCACAGTCCTGTGTGCTCTGGGGGCAGCTCGCAGAGCACAGTACCTCATCTCACCACCTCCCGTCTGCTGTTTGGTCCACACCTTGTCTTGGCAGGCCTGCTGGGGCCATGGGGACAAGCTGGGTCTGGTCCCTCTGAAAGCACCCTCCTGAGCTGTCTTCCCTGTACCACCTCTGCCTGGGGCTGCTCGCTGGCCTTCCAAGTGCTCACTCAGGTTCACAATTTAGGTTTCCTCTGCTTTTTTTTTTTTTTTTTTAATTTTTAAATTTTTTTGTTGATTTTGAGACAGGGTCTCACCTTGTAGATCAGACTGACCATGAACTCATAGAGATTCACCTGCTTCTTCCCGAGTGCGGGATTATAGAGTGAGGGATTAAGAGTGAGGGATTATAGGTGGGCACCACTATATCCTGCTGTCTGCCCACTTTTTTTTCTTTTCTTTTTTCTTTTTTTAAAGACAGGGATGTCCCTGGCTGTCTTGAAACCTCTTTTGTAGACCAGGCGGGCCTCAAACTCAAAACTAGCGTGCCCCTACCTCCAGAGTGCTGGGATTTAAGACATTTGCCACCATGCCTGGCAACTTTCTGCCAATATTTTGCTCATAAATTTAACTCTCACCAGCTAGTTTTCTGAGTGTTTGACAAATGACAGATACTACTATGTGAGGTCTCTGATCTTGAGACACTTAGAATGAAGTAGAGAAATAGGAAGCACAAATTTTAACAGAGAGCAGTAAGATCCATGCATTGTCATGGTGCAGGTAAGAGTGAGGGTTGGGCCTCTTATACTCTAGCTAGAAAACCAGAGGCCAATACATGAATCTGGCATTGCTTCACTTGGCTTTGGGTTTGAGTTTTTTTGAGATCTATTAGTTTTGCCTCCATGTCTTTACATCACATGCATGCAGTGTATGAGGAGGCCTGAAGAGGGCATCAGATCCCCTTAAAATTGGAGTACTGGCCATTGTGAGCCACAGTGTGAACGCTGGAAATCCAACTTGGATCCTCTGGAAAACTAGTCAGTGCTCTTAATTGCTGAGCCATCCCTCTAGCCCTTGCTTGGTTTTTTTGAGCCGTGTCTTGCTATGCGGCTTTCTTAAACTGTGGATCTTCCAGCTTCAGCCTTCAGTTGGGATTGTTTTCAGCATGTGTCACTATGCATAGCTGAATCTAACATCATAACCTGTCTTGTTACCCAGACTCTTGGTTTTGTGCTAGTAAACTAAAAAACAAACAACATGGAAAATCGACGGGCGGTGGTGGTTCATGCCTTTAATCCCAGCACTTGGGAGGCAGAGGCAGTCGGATTTCTGAGTTCGAGGCCAGCCTGGTCTACAGAGTGAGTTCCAGGACAGCCAAGGCTACACAGAGAAACCCTGTCTCAAACCCACCCCCCCCCCCGAAAAATTTCATATCTGAATGTATGTATATGGTAGCACATGCCTGTAATCCCAGCATTCAGGAAGTAGAGGCAGAGAAGTCAGCAATTCAGGGTCACTTTCCACTACAGAACAGGTTTGAGGCCATTCTGGGATGTGTGAAATCCTGTCTTGAATAAATTTAACTCCTGGTCTAAGGTAAAGATCACACCTTCATTTCTCATATCTTGATCCCCTGCCAGGAGAGCCAGTTAGTCTGTTGGCATTACACACCCTGATGGAGACAATGAACAATTATTAGAAACTTGAACAAGTTCCTGGAGATCTTTTGCACAGTGCTGTTTCCACCCACTGGTCCAAGCCCCAGAGTTTGCAGTAGGAGAATCCCCCTCCTTCTTAGACTTTGAGTTCATTTCACAGCTATACTTTCCTGGGTCCTAGTCTGCTGCCAGCGAGTCTGCACAGTATCTCTTTTTTGTTCTCCTCTGCTAGAGAACTGGCTGTCCCTGCTCTCCCCTGCTCTCCCTTGTTCTCCCCTCCACACTGTTTCTCCTGTCCTTCCTCCACTTCTCACCGTGCATACCCCTGTCCTCAGACTTGGTAGAGGCAGACACTTGGTAGAGATAACTAGTCTCATCACCCCCATCTTCCCTCCACACCTCTCTGTAGAGGAGAAGGAGGAGGGGAAGCAGGGGCGTGCATTGGTGCAAAGGTACCCTTGACCACTGCGAGCCTCTTGAATATGAACTGATGCCGTGTGGACGCTGGAAGTTTGCTGTGCCTCAGGAGAAGTGGTTGAGCGCAGATCAGGTCAGGAGGACATGGGCACCAGATGTGGTAGTAGTTAGCTTTAGAAGGAAGATAATGTGTGGTGGCACACACCTTTTATGCCAGCACTCAGGAGGCAGAGGCAGGTGGAGCTCTGTGAGTTTGAGGCCAGCCTATTCTACATAGTGAATTCCAGGATAGCCAGGGCGACACAGAGAAACCTTGTCTCAAGAAAAGAAAGAAAAAGAAAAAAAAAAGAATTGGAGGAGGAGGAAGAGGAAGAGGAGGAAGAGGAAGAAGAGGAGGAGGAGGAGGAGGAGAGTGTTTTTCCAAGCAAGATCAGGCCTTGACGTCTTCCCTGCACACAGTTGGTACCAATGCTTAGAGTCAGTGTTTACACTGATTGGGTCCTGGAAGTTATGAGAGATGCTTGTTAGAAAAACAGTTCTTGGGCCAGGCAGTGGTGGCTCACGCCTTTAATCCCAGCACTTGGGAGGCAGAGACAGGCGGATTTCTGAGTTGGAGGCCAGCCTGGTCTACAGAGTGAGTTCCAGGACAGCCAAGGCTACACAGAGAAATCCTATCTTGAAAAATCAAAAACAAAAAACAAAAAAAAAAAAAAGAAAAATAGTTCTTTTCTGGCACTGCACTCAACCAACATGACAAATATTGGAGCAGGGATTTGCATCTTGTCTTCTGTCCTCAGACAAGTCACCAAGGCCTCCCTGCTCTTCATTACCAGGAGGCAAAGGAGTAAAGCGCTGGCTTGTAACATGACCAAACTCTATGGGGTACAGAACATCTGTCCCTCAATAGGAGCCTGGGCACTTGCCTTTGTCAGAGTCAGGGCTGTCTCCTAAGATCTGGGGCCAGGGAGAGCTGCAGCCTAAGGTGGAAATGCAGGTTGAAAGCCTCTGTGCCAGTAGAGTGGGAAAGCAGGAAGCTCCTCTGCCTCCCTAGTGTGTACTGAAACGTATGACTTCTAGGTAACTACAATTCCTTATGCTTTCTGCTTTTTCTCTTCCCTTTATTCATATTTTAAATTTCACTTTATTTACTATCATTGTATATGTGTATAGAGAGTGCAGGTGTGTACATACCACAGCACACATGTGGAGGCCAGAGAGTTAGTTCCCTTTCAGCAGAGGTACATGACAAGTTCTTTGATCTAATAAGCCATCTCCCTGACCCTGTCAGTATCATATGTATGCATATTATTTATATCAGCATTATATGTAATACTCACAGTAAAGTATGTTCCATGCAGTCAGGGAGAAAACTACAGCAAACTTGAACAGTTCACTGAGGACGCACTGAAAGTCCTGCTCACTGCTTCTAGTCCCTTCTCTTCCTGGGTGTGTATTCACCATTCCCAATGCTCCTGTCCACACGTCTGTTATACACACAACCATAAGCGCTTTCTCTCTTCATGGAAATGGAACCATACAGTGACAGCTCTCACTTCTCTTTGTCCTCTCTCCCCAGGGATCCGGTGTGATTAAAGCTGGTTTTGCTGGTGACCAGATCCCCAAATACTGCTTTCCAAACTAGTAAGTCATTTTGAGGCTGGGCTGTGACTCTGGAGATCTTGTCATCTTTGCCCTGCCTTGTTGAGAGGGAAGAATTCTCCCTCAAGTTAGCCATGGTACCCAGACAGTAATCAAAGGCTGTGAACTGGGTCAGGTCGGGGTAAGCAAAGGTTGTGAACTGGGTCAGGTCGGGGTAAGCAAAGGTTGTGAACTGGGTCAGGTCGGGGTAAGCGAAGGGGTGTTATTACCTGGTATGTTTTGAGAGGTACAGCAGAGACCTCTTCTTTTCTTAAGTCAACATGAGTGTGTGTGTTGGAGGAGGGAGGTGCTACAGCATGTGTGTGCTGGTCAGAGCATAGCTCCTCCCAGCTTCATGCCGTTCCAGGAACCAAACTCAGGTCACTGACTGGCACATCAGAACCTTTATCTACTCAGCCATCTTGCTGGTCCTCTTTTTAAACATCTGATTCTTCCTGGCATGGTGGCACATGCCTTTAATCCTAGCACGCAGCGCGTGCTGGGGGGTCGGAGGAGGGGGGAAGGTGGATCTCTGTGAGTTTGAAGTCAGTGTGGTCCTCAAAGCGAGATCCAAGACAACTGAGGCTACACAGAAAAACCCTGTCTCAAAAAAACAAAAACAAAAAATTGATTCTAAGGCTGAGTGTGGTGGCTCATGTCTTTAATCCAGCATTTGGGAGGCCAACTACATCTACATAGACTTCTAGGACTATATAGAGAGGCCCTGTCACAAAAAAAAAACAAAAACTGTCGGATTCTGTCTACTGCCACCAATTTTATCCTTGGTGTCTCAGAACCCCAGAGTCCTCCAAGTTTTCTTTTTAAAAAAAACAAGAGTCTCCCTGCATTGCCAGGTTGACCTCGGTTTCTTGAGTTCAGACAATCCTGTACCTCAGCCTCCTCAGTACCAGGACTGTAACAGGCCTGCCACACTCAGCCATCTCTCTTTAAAATCCTCTGTTGGGGGGGAGGGGGGGATGGCTCAGCAGGTAAAGGCACCCTGCCGGAGCCTGACAACCTGAGCTGGATTCCAGGGCCCACTCCCAGGAAGAGAGAACTGACTCCTGCAAATTGACACACAGATACATTTTTAAACATCTTTGTAAGTCTCCCATTGTCCAGCACAGAGTTTATTTAACATTAAACCACATTTGCCTTATTAGACTGAGGCCTCAGAGCTTTTCTGAAAAGGAGAGATTACAGGGAGTAGGTGGCGTTGCAGGCTTAGGGAGTCCTTACCTGAGAAGGAAATGGGGCACCTGGCAACAGCATCACAGAATCAGTAATCCTGGGACAGGATCTGAAAAGGTCTCTTTCTTTCTTTCTTTCACTTTCTCTCTCTCTCTTTCTTTCTTTCTCTCTCTTTTTTTCTTTTTTTCTCTCTCTCTTTCTCAAACAAATAGAGATGAATACAGGGCATGTTAGGCTCTGGCACTGAGCTCTATCCCAGCTCCTAAAATTTTTTTAGTTCATCATTATTTATTAATCCTTTTTTTTTTTTAAGACAGGGTTTCTCTATGTAGCCCTGGCTGTCCTGGAACTCACCCTGTAGACCAGGTTGGACCGAGTT
>NW_022196904.1:177588430-177589720 GCF_008632895.1 Mastomys coucha | reverse complement strand
ACCAGGCTGGCCTCAAACTCAGAAATCCGCCTGCCTCTGCCTCCCAAGTGTTGGGATTAAAGGCGTGCTCCACCACCGCCCAGTGCCTTCTTTATCTTTTCTTTCTTTCTTTCTTCCTTTTTTTCTTTTTAAGATGTACTGAGTATTTTATCTACATACACCCCTGCATGTCAGGAGAGGGCATCAGATCTCAGTACAGATGGTTGTGAGCTACCTTGTAGTTCCTGTGAACTGAACTCAGGACCTCTGGAAGAGCAGACAGTACTCAACTGCTGAGCCATCTCTCCAACCCCAGTTAGAATTTATCTCCATCTAATATACATTGGGAAAATAGGAGAACTAGAAGTCTTATTTATAAAATAATATAACAAAAATAGATAATATGCAAGTAACCTCAAATAGTACATGTTCTTTATATAAAACACAGAAAAAAGTATAAGAAAGGAAATGGAAATTAACGCTTGGAAGCAAGCGCAGTAGAATGAGGGTACATTGCTATATCTGGACTGTGCTCTTTGATACCTGTCTTGAAATAAAAATATTGCTTTCTGCTGTCTTCTCCAGTGTGGGCAGACCCAAACATGTTCGTGTCATGGCAGGAGCCCTCGAAGGCGACATCTTCATTGGCCCCAAAGCTGAGGTAATTCCCCATCCAACAGAAGAAGCTCTGGCTTGCAGAGGACTTGCCTATCCACCACATGAGGATAGCAATGGGGAAAGGGGTCATTTTTCTCCCAAGAGCAGACTCTGGCCTTAAAGAAGACATATCTGGGACATACATAGGCACACACACACACACACACACACACACACACATACACACACCCCGTGGTGGGACAGAGACCAGTCTAGAAAATGGCACTGTTACTCTGTCTCTGTGTCCTGTCACTGTCTTTCTGTCATTAGATTGATTGGCTGGGGTATGTTTTTGGCAAGAGGGTTTCAGAGGGGAAATCCATTCTGGCCTATCCAAGGTATGAGAGAGTTACCCTAGCTTTGGCAAAGCCCTTAGACGGGCTCTAGGAAACATAACTAAGAGCTACTGCTGCCCATTTTGGTTCCAAGAACTGAGGTAAGAGCCAGGACACTGTGCCCCAGAACCAGGCAATGAAGTGGGTACACAGGGCACCTGGGGGCTGTGGAAATTTGGAAGCCTCTGGCCAGCTGCTCACTCGGAGAGTCCGGCAGCTTGTAGCATCCAGTCTCAACCTTAGAAGGAATGCCTAGGCCGGGCGGTGGTGGCGCACGCCTTTAATCCCAGCACTTGGGAGGCAGAGGCAGGCGGATTTC
>NW_022196904.1:177570873-177588301 GCF_008632895.1 Mastomys coucha | reverse complement strand
AAAAGAAGGAATGCCTAGACTCATTGTGGATGAGGACAGGGGCTGGGACCGGACAGTGACTCTACCTGTGCCCTAGGCTGGGAGGGCAGGATGCCAGGCAGAGCCTGGTTCTGCTACAGACCGTGCCCTCTACTTACAGGAGCACCGGGGGCTGCTGTCAATCCGCTATCCCATGGAACATGGCATCGTCAAGGACTGGAACGACATGGAACGCATCTGGCAATATGTCTATTCTAAGGACCAGCTGCAAACTTTCTCAGAGGAGGTGAGGGGTCTGTGTGCAAGACACTCCTGTGCAGGATGTCAAGTTAGGTAGAAGTCCACCCCACTGTGCAGGATGTCAAGTTAGGTAGAAGTCCACCCCAGAGAGGATAAGAACGACCGTGATGGCATCAAAGCGTTTGAGGAAGATAGGTACAGCACTGAGCTGTACACCTCCAGATACTTTCCACCTTTATCTCCAGCTCAGTCCTACTAATGTATTAGAACTGAGTCAGTGTGGCAATATGCTCATAGTGCTGGCACCTTGAAGGCAGAGGCAGCAGGGTGAGGAGTGTTTGAGACCCACGTAGGGCTATATAACAAGACTCTTCTCTCACAAAACAAAAGTAGAGGCTGGAGACATGGCTCTGTGGTCAAGAATACTTACCATGCTCACAGAGGACCCTGGCTTGGTTCCCAGCACCCACATGGCATCTCACAGCCATCTGTAGCTCCAGTTCAGGAGATCTGATGTCTTCGTCAGGCCTCTGAGGGCACCCACACATGTGCACATACATGACACACTCATAAATAAATATAAAAAATGAGAACAAAACCAGAAGACCTAGGTAGAATTATCTCCCTCCTACAAACAAGAAAATAGAAGAGCAGACTGGGCGGGTGATAACACACTGTAATACCAGGAGGCTGAGGCCTGGTGATACACACTGAATACCCGGATGCTAGGGGCTCAAGGTTGTCCTTGCTGTGCAGCCTTTTTAAAGCCAGTAGGCCTACTGGTCAAGAAAATAGAAAACAAACAAAAAGTTTAGGGCAGCAAGATGCTAAGTAGAAGGAGAGAAGCAATTCTACAGGGTGACCATTGACCTTCATGTGCATGTGTGTACACACTAGATAATGTAGAAAGATAAAAAAGAAAAGGAAATCAGAAAATCTAAGTGGTATTTCCAAAATCATTTAATGAATAAAGGAGTAGAGATAGGATTCAAACCCACATCTGTCAGAGCCCATACCCATTAACTTCCAAGGGAGCGACTCTCAGAGCGAAAAGGAGAGTGTGTCAGTTTCCATGTGTGCTGGGGAGACAGCTCAGCAGTTAAGAACAAGTTCTGCTCTTCCAGAGAATTTGAGCTCTGTTCCCAGGGCCCATGCAGGATGGTTCATAATCCCATGTAACTCCAGCTCCAAGGGGATCTAGTCTCCACCAGTACCTGCATTTACATGTATAGATACACATACATAAATATAATTTAAAATAATTAGATGTAAATAGCCCAGGCATGGTGGTACACTCCTTTAATCCCAGCACTTGGGAAGCAGAGGCTAGCCTGGTCTACATAGCATGTTCTAAGCCAGTCAGGGGGTACATACATCATCTTAAAAAAATAACAAAAATAAGTAAATAAAGGAGCTGGAATTGTAGCTCTATGAGGAGTGCTTGTCTAGCATGGGAAACAATTTTCAGTACCACAACAAAACCTGTTTTTAAAAAAATCAATATTAAATTTAAATTTTCTATTTTGAAATATATTTATAGTGTAATGACTCAGAGTTTAACAAAATCTTCTTGACAAGTAGGTGAGCACAGCAGACACAGGACCTACATATATATATACATATATACATATATACATATATACATATATACATATAGAGGGTAAGGAAGTGCACTCAGAGGGTGAGGACACAGTGGGACTTTAGGATGTGACACTGGAGAGTAAAGACACCGACTCAGGCATACTTGTGACAAAGGCCCCTGGACTACAGGCTCTCAGGCAGGGTCACCAGGGGGAAAGCTGACCTCACTGCCTGCCTCCTGGGCCTCTTTCCCCAGCATCCTGTGCTCCTGACTGAGGCACCTTTAAACCCTCGGAAAAACCGGGAGCGAGCTGCAGAAGTTTTCTTCGAGACCTTCAATGTGCCAGCTCTCTTCATCTCCATGCAAGCGGTGCTCAGCCTGTGAGTAGCAGCCTGGCTAGTGTGGCCTCGCAGTAACCCAAGCTTCCGCATATGTCCACTCTCCCCAGTGAGGACGAACGAAGGTGGTGAGAAGAAGAAACTCTTTACTGAAAGTAGACATCAAAGCTCCCCATAAACCAAAGGCAGTGTGGCAGGGACCCGGTGCTCACAAGTTTAGGGAAGCTCCCCATAAACCAAAGGCAGTGTGGCAGGGACCCGGTGCTCCCAGGTTTAGAGTCCAGGTCTGTGGTCACCTTAATGTATCCCAGCATAGACTCTGCTGACTGGGTACTAGCCGTTCTGCTGGGCTGCTGGCACACCTGCGATCCAGATAGCACCACACCTGCCATGCCGCTCTCCCTGCCTCCTCTCACCCTGCCTCGTGCCTGTCTCCATCAGCAGCTGAGCTGGTACCCTAGGACCTACGCAGACTATGTATTTGACCTTGTTAAATCATGAGCCAGTATTTGCAGCCTGGGAGATTTCCTGGGCTAGGGATGAGCACTTGCCTAGCATGTACAGAGCCCTAGGGTTCAGTCCCCAGCACCTTCCCAAAACAAAAATAGAGGATTTGATATCCAAAACTAAATTTCTGACCTCTGAACAACTGGAAATATCTGTCTGATACTACTGGGCCAGCATTCCTGTAGGACTAAATCAGGCCTCAGCTGGCCATGGTAGCCATGGCACACACGTATGCAAGCTCACTTTACCTGTTGACCTCTGAACGCTGAGCCCGAGTAAGGGTTTGCCCCCATTCCTGAGTCTCATGTCTGTCATTTGGATATTAAAAATAAAACAAATAAACAAACAAAAACTATGGGCCGATTGTCAGAGGCAGCATGGGAAAGACATAGCTCTCCGGGAAAGCAAAAAGCAGTCCCTTTCTTCCTCCAGTGGCTGCTTTTCTGTCTTCTCTAGGGAGTTGAAACTACCCTTTAGTTTAGGTCCCCAGGACAGCAGAGGCCAGATTGTACTCTCAGACCAGAAGGCCTGTTCTTTAGGATGCTGGAGAAGCTTAACTCCTCACTCAGTATTTCAGTCTCCCTAGTATCCTACCCACCCAGACAGCCCAGGAGAAAGGGGCACCAAGGCTCAGAGCCCCACTGACTCGGAGCTTTACCTCATGGATTTCTTTCCAAAGGACATAGAGCTCAGTGATTGATTGTCCCTTTGCCTCAGTTATGCCACAGGCAGAACCACAGGCGTGGTGTTGGATTCTGGGGACGGTGTCACTCATGCAGTCCCGATTTATGAAGGCTTCGCCATGCCCCACTCCATCATGCGCATCGACATTGCTGGCAGAGACGTCTCGCGCTTCCTCCGCCTCTACCTACGGAAGGAGGGCTATGATTTCCACTCCTCCTCCGAGTTTGAGATTGTCAAGGCCATAAAGGAAGTGAGTGATGTGCTGTGGGCCGAGGGGTGGGATGGGGAATGGTGACCCTAAGAGGAAAGAGGGATGATGCTCCTACCATGGTCCTGGTCAACCTCTGGACCTGTGTATATCTCTCTTTTTCACCTTCATGAATGCTGCCATATTGTGGAAGAGGAGCGGTTTCCAGTCCTTAAGCCCGGCAGGCCACTGTACCTGAGTTTAGGTTCATGTCATTGGAGAGCTTGAAATGCCTTGTTCTTCATAAGTACATTGAATGCTCCTACCATGCATGGTTGTAGGGAAACCTCTGAACTGGTCGGTCCTGGGAAGCCAGAGCCGTAGCAGAAGTAGGAGGATGAAGATGCTTGAGCTGGCTAAACTTAGGTAGTCACAGGCCTGGGAGCTGCTGAGCCAAGTTCCTGGGTTTGCCTCCCAGGAAAGTAAAGCAAGAACTCACGTTTTAAGTGTCCCCAGGGCAGTGTGACAGACCTCTGCCGCTGCTTGTGGGCAGGCACTTTTAGGCAGTCGCTACAGACAGGCACGTCACTCCTGTGGGACTTTGCCTGAGAGTATACTAGGTTTCCTGCAAATATGACTCATATTTAATTCTGCAGAGAGCTTGCTACCTGTCTATAAACCCCCAGAAGGATGAGACACTGGAGACGGAGAAGGCTCAGTACTACCTGCCTGATGGCAGCACCATTGAGGTAGTGACCACATTTTTTTCCTTTCCCCTCACACCCACCACTAAGCTTTGGACTCAGCAGAAGGTCCTGTGAGAGCCTGAACAGCAGACCTGAGCACACAAGCAGTCTTATGCTTCTCTATATAAAGGGGAGCAGTCCTCAGGGACCCTGGGGTTGGGGCAGCGCCTGCTGTCTTTAGCCATCCCTGTGTACAGATTAGCAAACGCTCTGCTCCTGGAATTCCCATTGATAAGACATTTTCAGGAGTGTTAATGCCAGACAGAGATCTCTTAACTAGAAAAGCCAGAGCTAGGCTAGCGAGATGGCTCAGTGGGTAAGAGCACTGACTGCTCTTCCAAAGGTCCTGAGTTCGGATCCCAGCAACCACAAGGTGGCTCAGAACCACCCATAATGAGATCGGATGCCCTCTTCTGGTGCATCTGAAGACAGCTACAGTGAATTACTGGAGTGAGTGGGCCAGCAGAGGTCCTGAGTCCAATTCCCAGCAGCCACACACATGAAGGCTCAAGGCCATCTGTACAACTACAGTGTACTCATACACATAAAATAAATAAAATAAATCTTTAAAAAAAAAAAAAAGAAAAGAAAAGCCAGAGCTGCTAGTGAGGTAGGCACTCCCTGCCACCATGTCCCCAGAACTGCTGCTTCCATTTGTGCTCAGGAGCCCTGTGTTTGCTCCTCACAGAAGATATGTCGCCAGCCTGGCCTGAGCCAGAAAGACCTCTCTGTCCCCAGTCCCAGGGGCCCTCAGGCCAGCCCAGCCTCTCAAGCCGGCTCTTTACCCTACAGATCGGCCCTTCCAGGTTCCGGGCCCCTGAGCTGCTGTTCAGGCCAGACCTGATTGGCGAGGAGAGTGAAGGTATCCATGAGGTGCTGGTGTTTGCTATCCAGAAGTCAGACATGGATTTACGGCGTACACTTTTTTCCAACATTGTCCTCTCAGGAGGTTCTACCCTGTTCAAAGGTTGGTCTTTGCTCTTGGGACCCTTGTTAGGGAAGCATCTTCATCCTACAGGGACCGGATGCCCAAAGCATCCTTCTCATCCTACAGGGATCAGATGCCCAAAGCATCCTTCTCATCCTACAGGGATCGGATGCCCAAAGCATCCTTCTCATCCTACAGGGATCAGATGCCCAAAGCATCCTTCTCATACTACAGGGATGCCCAAAGCATCCTTCTCATACTACAGGGATGCCCAAAGAATTAATTTGGTGGGGGGGTCTCTTTCTGCCTTTTTTTTTAGGTTTTGGAGACAGGCTACTGAGTGAAGTGAAGAAACTAGCTCCAAAAGACGTGAAGATCAGGGTAGGGGCAGACTGGAGGCTGGGCGGGTACAGTGGGGTGAAGGTAGTAACGGTAGGGGCAGACCAGAGGCTGGGCGGGTACAACAGGGCTCCAGGGACTCGGGGGACATGGTGGTTCCGTTCCCCTTCAGGCAACAGCACTAGCGCTCCATGGTCCTAGCTAAGGTCTTTCAGGAGAACTGAATCGATAGTTTGACCTTACTGTTGCCATGCCCTCTCCCATCCCCCAAGGTAGAGCACCTGTAATGCTCAGTAATGAACTTCATGTGGAGAGGACGGGCCTGATTCCTGCCATAGGTGTTTCTCTCCACGTAGGGTCAGGCTGACCACAGCTCCTCCAAAGACCCTATTGCTTGGTCTGCATCCGCTACACTTATCGAGAAGGGGGGCAGGGATGGGGGCGGCGAGAAGATGGATCAGTGGATTCAGCACTTGCTGTGCAAGCGCAGGACCAGAGTTCAGATCCCCAGAATTCACATCAAAGCCAGGCGGGGATGCCAGCCTCTTATAATGGCAGCTTATGGGAGATAAAGACAAGTTCCCAAGGGCAAGCTGGCTCGATAGACAAGCCAGAACTGGCAAGCTCCAGGTTCAGGAAGAGACTCTGCATCAGTAAATAAAGTAGAGTGTGCTCAAGGAAGACACCAGATGTCAGCACTGGGCCTCCATGCAGACCCGTGTGTGCACACCCACATGTACATATGCTGCACACACCTGGGAACACACACACAGAAAAGGGATGACTAGGGTCTGGGTGTCTTAGATTCCTCTTCCCATCCCCCTCTGCAGATATCTGCACCCCAGGAGAGACTGTATTCCACCTGGATTGGGTGAGTAGCCCATGGAGTAAGAGCAGAGTGGGCAGTGGGGTTCTGACCATTCCACCATCCTACCTGTCCCTCTAAAAAGGGCCTCCCAGGGGACTGACCAGCTGCACAATTTCACTCACTCACTTATACTGCTTCTTTGGGTTTTCTCTGCTCCAGAGGTTCTATCCTTGCTTCCCTGGACACCTTTAAGAAGATGTGGGTCTCTAAGAAGGAATATGAAGAAGATGGTGCCCGATCCATCCACAGGAAAACCTTCTAACGTTGCAACATCACCACCTCTCTCTGAAGCTAACTCCACTTTAAAACTCGCTTTCTTGAGTTGGAGTGTTGGAGAGGAACTGCCTGTGTGTGTGAGTGAGTGTGTGGGTATGTATGACTGTGTGCGACTGTCGAGTGCCGAGAGGCCCAGAAATCCTGGGCCCAGAGAGGACATTGAATTACCCACGATGGTGATGGTCTGAGGCCTGGGGTTGACTACTAACTGGCCCCTAACAGGAAGAGCTCTGGCAGAGGCCCACTCCGTTCTCAGGCAGGCCTTTGTCTGGCTTTGTGGGACTATGGTTACTACCATAGAGAGACCTTGCTGCTGCCAATCTAGGCTGGGCTGGTCCCACCCCACCCCTCCCCACCCGAGTGCCCCGAGGCCGGAGGCAGCTGCTGTCTCCCCCGCTCATCATTCTGTGCTGTCTACGCCTCTGGATCAAACTGAGAACTGGGGCTGGGGTTAAGTTCTGCCTGGTTTTGTTTCAATTTGGGTTTGGGAGACTGAAAAAGCACTCTAGCAGTGGTTAGAGCCTGGGTTCAGGAGAGAGCAGGGTACACCCATGTCTACCTGGGAACCAGGTAGGAATTAGGACCACACTGGCCATTTGAGAACAGGAGATAGCTTCAGGGTTCATTTACAAGCCCCAGCCACACCCAGGGGTCCTGGGACAGGGTAAGGACTGTGGGCCCCAGGTCCTGCTGTTTCTCATACATCCTGGTTTTGATGCTGTCACCACGGTTCTATTTATTGTCGTGTTTGTTCACTAAGGGACTACAGAGAGGGCTCGCTGTCTCCTGGCCACCGGTCACCTTGCTTACACTAATGTTTACAGCACCTAGGCTTTCCACAGTATCAGGGGCTCTGTCCTTCCCTGCTGATGGTGAACTGACAGAAGTCATGGGCCTCAGGACCCTGTGAGATTGAAGGCTGCACATGAAGGCACCCCAGCCTGCCTCTTTCTTTCTCCTAGCCCCACTTGCTCACTGCCCTAGAACCAACAGGCTGGTTGTGGTTGGCTTTTCTAAGACAGGAAGTAGCATCTTTGGCAGAGGCCCCTTGCGAGGGAGGTGTGTTGGAGATCTAGACCCTTCAAAACAAAGCAAGCTGCAGTTAACCATGTTGCCTTTTGCCACTCTAATTGACCAGGGGACTAAGTGGCAGGGAGGCCCCTTCTTGGTTGGTCAGATTGGAGAGAAGGAACTGGACCCAAGTGCCAAGATCTGGTGGGTGCCAGCCTTGCTCTCCTAGGTAGTCCAAGGGCCTTTGTGCCTGGTACAAAGTTAAGGTGAGCCTGTCTTCACCGGCACCCTCACCTGTGACACCTCAGTTCCAGATTCCAGACAGTATTCTTTCTCCACCATCCTATGACCAAAGGCCCCTGCCAGATGTAAAGCGAAGCTGGTGTGTGTGGAATCATTGTGGCAACCCATGGACTGCAGTGTGCTTAACCAGCTCACCTCTTAGCCCAAGCCTGTCCCTTGCACAGCCTCGCAAAGCCACGTTGCCTGGTGGGGCCCAGTGTACTTAAATAAAGTCGTTCCGATAGATACATCAGTCTGACCTCTTTCTGTGACCAGAGCCTGGTAGGAAGAAAGGGGAGCTCCTTTAAAGTGGTGATGTGCAGACCACACCCTAAGCTGTAGGGTGGATGGAAAGAGTACCGAGTGTCTAACTCCTATGTATACTCAAATCTGTGGGTGAAGCCTGATTTCATCTCTGAAAACAGAGGGGGTTGTTGTGTAACAGTCCTGGCTGGCCTGGAACTCTTCTGTAGACCAGACTGGCCTTGAACTCATAAAGATCTGCCTCCTGAGTGCTGGAATTAAAGATGTGCACCACCACACCTGGCCTAAAGCAGCGGTTCTTAAAACTCATTTGTGTAAGACACTTGAACCAGGCCTATAATCCTAGCTACTCAGGAGACCAAGCAGGAGACTCAAAGTTTTAAGGACTGTGTGGGTTACAGAATGAGTTCTGAGCCAGTCTCCACAACAATGAAATCCTGTCTCCAAGTAAGGAGAGCCAGGGTGTACAGTCCAGCAGCAGAGCACTTGCCCAGCATGCATGTAGCCCTGCTTTCTACCCTCAGTCCCCCTCACACACCCGCAAACCATTTGGGGATGTAGTACAATGAAGAGCTTGATTCATTGAGATGACTGCAGATTGAGGGCAAGGACCGACAAGTCTGTCCATCTGTTGACCTTTGACCTCCACTCCACATACATAAACAAATGTAGTAACAGATTCCTCTTTAAGTTAAGGGGCCTGGGTGTAGTGGCAATTGCCTTTTGTCCCAGCACTCAGAATGCAGAAGCAGATGGATCTCTTGAGTTTAAGACCAGTCTGGTCTACAGAGTGAGTTTCAGGATAGTCAGGGGCTACACTAAGAACCTTGTCTCAAAAAAAAAAAAAAAAAAAAAAAAAAAAAAACAAAAGTAAATTCTTATATCTAAAAGGAAATTGCCAGATACCTAACAAATGTTTATACTCCCCCGATAACTATAAAATATGGGTGTTTATGACTCATTTCATAAAGACTTATAGAACCACAAAAATAACTTTGAGAGAGCTATTGCTCATTGGCTGGGCCATGTGCCCGAGAAAGGCTGGTCCCCTGTGCAGACCCTCAGAACCCACACAGAGGCTTCCACTGTCCCAGGGCTACAGCACTATTCAGACCCATTCAACCAGAATCTTGGCAAAGGCTCAGGCATTGGTGTTTTCAAAGCTCCTCATGATTTCTGGGCTGAGAACATGGCAGGGGTTCCCTGACGACTGTTTTGCAGTGGTGTGTGGGAAGTGTGCTGAGGGGACTGGTTCAAGGCCTGATCACCCAGCAGTCTGCTGGATTCATTTGTTGGTGGCCATCAGTAGTTTTTCTGCTTGGTCCGTTGGTTGTTTTTTAGGCTAACTTTGAACTTGAGGCATTCCTCTCTCAGCCTTCCAAATGTTGGGATTATGGGCACAAACCACCAGGTTCCGCTTGCAGTTTTATCCTAGTATCTCTAGGAAAATTATTCTTGGGGAACTTTTTCTATTTCCCAGCCCCCAACAACCCTGCCTTCCACACACGGCACAGACCCAAAGAATCAGAATGACTGGCTTTACTTGATTTGAAATGAGATGAGCCTCTCTAGAGTTTAGAGGCCTGCTGGGCTTTGGGGGCCTACAGCAGAGGGTATCCCTCTTCAAGCACAGCTGAAGCAGAGAGCCCTCTGAGAGAAACTACGAGAAGGAGAGGCAAGTGGCACTTTCAGTCAGCTTCACCTGAGTGGGCAAAAGGGGTGGTCACAGCATCAGAAGCTCCTGAGCCCACCGAGTGGCCAGCCCCAGCTACTGGTCCCAGGCAGCTCCTGGGCACTGCACTCAGCCCTACCCTTTTGGGTCCCTCTGTCTTCCTAACCCTACAAGAGTCGAAGGTCCCTGAGCACACAGGGCCCAGCCCTTGCACAAGCCGAGTCACATGACTAAAGAAGGGCGGTCCTTGGTGATGCTCCAGGTTCCAAGCCAGGAGCTCCCTGACACCATCCATTCTTTGGGGCTGAGCCCAGAGGAGGTGAGGAAGCAGGATGCTGGCTGGGAAGAGAGGCTATTGCTGGGACTAGGGCACTGATCTCAGCACAGTGGCCCTCTCACACCATCTTAATGTTCAGTGTATGGATCTGGGCCAGGTTCTGACGCTGGGCCTTGACCATGCGTAGGCGTCTCCCATGCAGCGTGAACTGGGACCAGGTGAAGAGCTGCAGCAGTGCACAGGTGATGGGGACAAAGACCAGCAGGTAGAAGCAGCCCAGGCGGAGTGTGGGAGCATGCGCTGGGGCCGGGGCTGGCGGCTCCGGCCATGGTTGAACGCTCCCCACAGAAGTCATTGGGGGCTGCTGAAAAAGGTCATGACCTAGGGTGAGAGCACACAGAAGGAGCAGTCAGCCCAAGTCTACCCTCCACAGCCCACAGAATGGCAAAAGAAACATAACAAGTGTCCTAAACCACAACTAAAAGCTTAAGACAGGCCAGGTATGGTGGTGCACACCTTTAATCCCAGCACTCAGAAAGCAGAGGCAGGTGGATCTGTGAGTGTGAGGCCAGCCTGGTCTACAGAGTGAGTCCCAGGACAGCCTAGTCTATACAGAGAAACCCTGTCTCAAAAAAAACAAACAAACAAATAAAAAAACCTCATTTTTTTAAACTGTCACCGTTGGCTGGCTTCAATCTTATAGTCCCCTGCCTCTCAGTCTTAACAAGTAGCTGGGATTATAACTATATGCCACAATTCCTAATCACAAATCTATATTTTATTTAAAAAAATTTTTTTGAAATAGGGTCTCTCTAGTAATTGCTGCTGCTGCTGCTGCTGCTGCTGCTGCTGCTGCTGCTTCTCCTCCTCCTCCTCCTCCTCCTCCTCCTCCTCCTCCTCAGGGTATATAGTCCAGACTAGCTCTAAATACCTTATGTACTCAAAGATGTCAAACTTCTGATCCTCCTACCTCCACTTCCTGAGTGCTGGGGCTGCAGGTATCCATCGCCACTAGTCACATGGTTCCAGAGTTCAACTCAAGGCTTCATACGTACTTGGCAAATACTTTTCCTGCTGAGGTACAGCCCCTGCACATTTCTGTTTACCGAGACAGTATCACGCACCTAGGTTGTTCTATCGATATGTAGCTGAAGGTAACCTTCACCTCCTCATCCTCCTGCCTCTATCTGCTAGATGTTGGAATTACAGGTCTCTTCCATCTTGCCAACTTCTACCATATCCATTTTTCTGTCTGTTTGGTTTGCTTTTTTTTCTTCTACTCATTTAATTTGATGTGCATAGGTGTGAGGGTGTCAGATCCCCTAGAACTCGAGTTACCAACAGTTGTGAGCTGCCATGTGGGTTCTGGGAACTGAACCCAGGACCTCTGGAAGAGCAGCCGGAGCTCTTAACCACTGAGCCATCTCTCCAGCCCAGTTTGCTTTTTGAGACAGGATTTCTCTGTGCAGCCCTGGCTGACCTGGGACTTACTCTGCAGACCAGGCTGGCCTTGAACCCCTTTCTCACATCCTTCCCCTCTCACAAGAGATACCACCATATCTCACGCCTCGGTCCTCAGCTGTCTGTCACTCCCTGACACCCATGCTTACGTGTCACCTCAATTCCCAATGCACCCCTCCTGCCCCCTCCCCCCTCCCCAGTCCAGCTTCCACAGCGTCTGCCATTGTGTCCTTAACATCTCTGAGCTACTGACCACAATGATCTGTACACAGTGCCCCGGGTAGCCAGAGCAAACTTCTTCCAATCATCAATCAGACCATGTCTCTCCCCAGCCTCTAATTCTCCAAACAGCTTCCTTAAACACTGAAAACCCAGTCCATATACCACCCTGTCCATCCCTCTCCATGTCTAAAAAGCTTTTTCTAAGACAAGGGTTTCTCTGTGTAGCCCTGGCTATACTGCAATTCACTCTGTTCCAGGCTGGCCTCAGACTCACAGATAGATCTGTCTGCCTCTGCCTTTTGAGTGCTAGGATTAAAGGCGTGCACCACCAACACCTATCTAGAATCTAAGCTCCAAGACAGCTAAGACTTCACCCACCTTACCATGTTACTTCCCTTACACACAGGGCCCAGCCTACACAGGTCTAGGCTGGTTTGTTGAATGAATCAATCCACTAATGAAAAAATGGAGGGGTGGGACAGCAGCCCAAGGCAGCCCAGGTCTAGGCACAGCCCCTCTGTCCCCCTCACTAGACCCAGAGCTCGTCCAAGTAAGCTGTGCTCTCGAGCCTCACCTGTGTAGAAGCAGAGAAGCCAGGTGCCCAGCAGGGGGGCAAAGGTCTGGCCAGGTTTGGTCACCAGGGCAACCATGCCAAAAAGGAGCGCGGAGGCTGCCTGTTTCCGACGGTTCAGAACCAGATCCTCATCAACCAGGTCAGTGACCACCAGGGTCAGCAGCTTACAGGTACCCTCAGTAAAGACACGGTTGCTGCCCAGGGAGAGAGGAGCAAGAGTAAAACGAGTGCACACAGAGGTGTGGGGGCGAGGGTAGGCAGGGTGTACCTGGCAATGAAGAAGCAAAGCAGGCCGGGGTGGTCTGGGCCAGCCAACAGCATGACGAGGCTAAGGCTCAGCTTGAGCAGGAAGAGCCCCCGCACGACTGCATAGACACCCCAGCGCCGGCACAGGGGCAGGAAGTACAAGTTGTTGAGATGAGGAGCAACATAGGAGATGCCTGGGAAGGGAAGAGGGTCCCACTTCTTCAGGAGCAATGCCATAGCCTCAACATGGTTGGCAACTGACATTGTAATAATCGGGACCAATTCGCATTCATTGTGAATTGACAATGTCTTGTACCTTTCATACTTTATTAGCATATTTTAATTTTTATTTTATGTATATGCATGTTTTGGTTGCATATATATATATATATACACACACACATATATTTTTATTTTATTTTATTTTTTACATGTATGCATGTTTTGGTTGCATGAATATCTGCAGATGCCAGAAGAGGGCACTGGATCCCCTAGAACTGGAGTTACAGACAGCTGTGAGTCACCATATGGGTAAATGGAAATCAAACCCGGATCCTCTGGAAGAGCAGCCAGTGCTCCTAACCACTGAGCCATCTCTCCAGTCTGCTTTTCACGCCATAATTTTCACAAGCCTTTCAGAATAGGTATGGTACTCCTTTGGGATCATGGCCGTTGGTTCCATTACCCCTCGTGGAGAGCAAAGTCTATGGATTTTCAAGACCTTGATATCAAATGATATCATATCTGCACAGGGTCTATATGCACACTCCCAGGTACTTTGTTTGTTTGTTTTTCCAGACAGTGTTTCTCTGTGTAGCCCTGGCTGTCCTGGAACTCACTCAGTAGACCAGGCTGGCCTCGAACTCAGAAATCTGACTGCCTCTGCCTCCCAAGTGCTGGGATTAAAGGCATGCGCCACCACTGCCTGGCACTTTTGTTTTGTTTTTTAATTTAGCGTCATGTAGCTCTACATGGCCTTAAACTCTTTGTTTGTTTGTTTGTTTGTTTGAGACAAGGTCTCTCTGTGTAGCCCTGGCTGTTTGAGGGTTTTTTAATTTGATACTGTTTGTTTGTTTGTTTGTTTGTTAGATCCAGGGTGGCATCAAACCCGCCTCAATCCTGCCTTAGTTTCTATAATACTGAGATTACAGGTGTGTGTCATCAAGCCAGGCGTAGGCGATGTCTCCATTATAATATTCAGTACCATGTAAATGCTATGCAAATACATGTTATACTGTATCAATTAGGAGACCAGGACAGGAAAGAAAAAGGCTTCAGGGTCAGTGAGATAGCTCAGCAGGTAACGGGCTTGCCACCAAGCCAAAACCTGAGTCTGATCCCTGGGCTCCACTTGGTAGAAGGAAAGAACCATTTCCTGAAAGGTGTCATCTGGCCCCCAGGAGTACACCTGAGCAGGCATGCATTCACACTCTCTCCACACAAACAGTAGATAAGAGACGTGTGAAGATAAAGCTGGACAGTGGTGGTGCACGCCTTTAATCCCAGCACTTGGGAGGCAGAGGCAGGCAGATTTCTGAGTTTGAGGCCAGCCTGGTCTACAGAGTGAGTTCCAGGACAGCCAGGGCTACACAGAGAAACCCTGTCTCGAAAAAAAAAAAAAAGAAAAAGAAAAAAAGAAAAAAATGTAAAAGTAAAATTGCATGTTTAACGTTTAATGTTTAATGTTTTTCTCCTAATTATTTGGGCCCATGGTCGGCGGATCCATGGATATGAACACATCAATACAGGGCCACTGTGCTCTTACTACTCTGCTGTTACAAACAAGAGTGGAGGAAAAACAGAAAACAAAAAAAGCTAGGCTGTTGTGGGGCACACTTTAATTCCAGGCCTCAGGAGGCAGAGGTAAGCTGATCTCGGTGAGTTTGAGAGCAAATTCCACAACAGTCAAAACTACACAGAAAAACTCTGTCTCAAAGGGAAAAAAAAAAAGGAAAAAGAAAAGAAAAACAAAATAAACAAACAAAAAATGAGTGGCTCAGAAAGATCAAAAATTACAGCCAAGTCCACTCAGAGAACAGCGCAGCGGCCGGGTGGTGCGCTTTGTCGCATTGCCTCTGGGTGTCACCATCACTCCTGACTGAAGTGAGGCCCACTAACCTCCACCAAAGAAGAACAGACCTGGGTGCAGCGCATGCAAGCAAGCCTCTGGCCAGAGGCTCTACTCACCCAATAGAAAGGAGCCAGTGGAGAGGGAGATGTGGTCAGCCAGCAGGTGCTCCAGGAAGAGCGGGAAGAAGTTACTGTTGAAGTGGCAGTGGAACACCTGAAGGATGGGTGGGGGGAGGGGGGAGGAGAGGGGAAGGACACAGTTCACAGGCCAGCAAAGGAGCAGCAGCCCTGGTCCTCAGAGCAGGACTGCACACTGTCCCGTGTCACCAAACATGGAATATGCCCAAACAAACCTAAAAGACAATCCCTTGTGGCCTGTGGAATTTTAGTTTGAAGGCATGGTAAAATTAGCAAATAGAACAATTTTTACATGTTCATGGCATAAAAATAATTCGTTTTTAAGTCTGACTAACTTGTGTACACCTATGTTTTAGATGTGGCTCTTGATGTTTAGAAGAAAAAAAATGTTTCTGGGGCTGGAGAGATGACTCGGTGATTAAGAGCTCTGGCTGCTCTTCCAGAGGACCCAGGATAAATTCCCTGAACCCACGTGGTGACTCACAGTCGTCTTAACTCTAGTTCTAGGGGATCTGACAGCCTCTTTTAGCCTTCCTGGGTACCAGGCATACACTTGTACACAAACAGACACTCAGGCAAAATAGCCAGACACATGAAAGAAGAATTAAAACAAAGAAAGAAAAAAAAAAGACTCTTCAATTCTTCAGTCTTATTTCAGTCTTATTATGGATGAAGACAGGCCTGGTCTTGGTGGCTGAGACCTGCCTAAGCTCACACAGTGACAGGTAGGGGAGAGTGATTCCTAAAAATATACAAGGTTCTGGATTTAACAATTCTAGGCACCATGGGAATGGGGGTGGGAGGGACGCAGAAACTGCTAGAACCTAGGTCTCCTGACTTCCCACATCTCCGGCTCTCGAAGAACCCTTGAAGGAGGGGTGAGGAAGATTTCCCCATACCTGTACCAGATCCATGCCCACGAACCACAGGAAGTTTTGGTGACGTGCCAATTGTCGGAGGTACTGGCCCAAGGTGATGCTGCCTGCTTCCTCACCACCCACCAGTGCCTCCTCTTCACACACGCTGTGGGCAGGAGGGAAAGGAAGACGTGGGTTACGCCAGACCGGGCCAGGACTAGGTGTTAAAATTAGGCTCTGACCGTAGAAAGCCAAGGCTAGTCACTCACCCACCATCCATGTCTAAGCCTGGGCAACCACTGTCCCTTCTGGTCGCCTCAATCCGCCGCTTCAACAATTGCGTGGCCCCCAGAAAGCCTAGCCCAGAGCCAGCAGCTAGTACCACACAGAAGGCACGGAAGGAGGAGAAGTCTCCCTTGTTCCAAAAGGCGTAGGAGGCGAAGACAGACGTGGAGCCGGCTGCGCTGAAGAGGGCGCAGTAAAAGTTGAGGTGGGTGCGGTCGCGGGCTGATAGCGCCAGGTCGGCCAGCAAGGCATGGTGGTGGAGGTCCACGAGCGTCAGGAAGCCATCATAAAGGCACAGGCACAGTAAGAACTGTAAGCCAGCAGGGGCCCAGGGCACCCAGAATGCCAGGAAGGACAGTGCTAGCAGCGGCCCATGCCAGCCCAGAGCCCGGACCCGGGTCAGCACCACGTCTCTGGAGGAGAGCCCTGCTCCTGACCTGCCAGGGAGAGGAAAGTGTTAGGAGGCAACCCATAAGCCAGAGAAGGCCCTAGTTCCCCTGGCTGGGCCCAAAAGACAGATGGAGAAATTCATACTTAGATACACCCCAAGTCTCCAGTCCCTGACCTGAGACTTTGGAAGCACAGCTTACCCCGTCAGAGGTCCTCTCCTCAGCCCCACTGCCCTACCCAAAGGGCTATGGGATACTGATTCTCAGAGCTGGAGGTAGAAAGGGGACCGAACAGGGAAAGGGAAGCGGGTGCCTAAGAAGCAGGGGAAATATGTGGTACGGGGCATGAGTAGCCCCCATGTCACACTAGGGCCAACCCCTTCCCCTGGCTGGGCCACGCCCAGACCACAACTGGCGTCCCTTCCTCCCCTCCCCTCCCCCAAATATGAGCAGCAATCCTTCATTTGGGGGCCCATCAGAACCAGACTAGGGCACTGATGGACCATTCTCTAAGACACACCGGGGCTGGGAGCTGAGGAACTGGCGGTCACTGAGCCAGCCGAAGAGGGGGTCATTGAAGCTGTTCCAGAGGAGAAAGACAGTCTGCAAGAAGAGAGAGATGGGCAGGTGGGGTGTACAGGGCTCCCCAATTCCCGTCCATGTACCTTCCTCAAAGATGGCAGTTGCTTCCTGCTGGCAAGCTTTTGTTCAAATTCCTTTGCCAAAACCCCTCTCCTGGCTGGTATACACATCGACCTCCAGCAACTCAAGGCAGTTGCTAAGTGTATCAGCTGATAGATGCATATGGCTATTTTAGATATGAAGATACAAACAGCGGAGAGTTAAGGCAGTGGCCAGGAGTGCTTCTAGAATCCTCCTGAAGAGCCCTTAAGGGCTGGTGAGATGGCTCAGCAGTTAAGAACACTGACTGACCTTCTGAAGGTCCTGAGTTCAAATCCCAGCAACCACATGGTGGCTCACAACCATCTGTAATGAGATCCGATGC
>NW_022196904.1:177559528-177570804 GCF_008632895.1 Mastomys coucha | reverse complement strand
TTCTGAGTTCGAGGCCAGCCTGGTCTACAAAGTGAGTTCTAGGACAGCCAGGGCTACACAGAGAAACCTTGTCTCAGAAAAACCAAAGACCCTACTGGCTGGGCTGGAGAGATGGTTCTGCAGTTAAGAGCACTGACTGCTCTCCCAGAGGTCCTGAGTTCAATTCCCAGCAACTATATGATGGTTCACAACCATCTGTAATGGGATCCGATGCACTCTTCTAACTCTTCTAATGTGTGTCTAAAGACAGCTGCAGTGAACTCACATAAATAAAAAATAAATAAACCTTAAAAAAAAAAAAGAAAAAGAAAAAAAAAAAGACGCTACCTACCGGTTTTTCTAGCTGAGTTTTGCTAAACAGCATAGCCTGCCCCAAGAGCCTAACACTGGGTCAGGACCCAGCACCTTCTGTCGACCTGGAAACCTGATGCCCAGTCTCCCACTGCGCAGGCTGCCCCGGGCTTGGCCTACCTCTCCAACCCAGAAGGCCACTTTGTTGATCTTATACACCGAGACAAAGGTGTCCACGTAGTACAGCAGGAACACATTATGCAGGATGGAGGTGAAGAGAGCCAAGGAGCCGTACACCACAGCGGTGGGCAGGCCCAACAGCCAGGCTTGGGGCCGGTCTAGCCCCATGGCTGCTGGTGGAGCCTCAGCCCCAAGGGCACTGAGGAGGGCTCACAGACACTGCCAGTCCGACCATTCTCGTCTCTGGAGAAGAAGAAGCCAATGAGAAACAAGGATCAGCACTAATTCTGTCAATCCAGCTCTCTGAGACCTTCAACAACCCATAACATGAATAACTCGCTCCAGGCTGGGGTCTGTAGCTCTGTGGTTATCTACTAGTCTAGCTCCTACATTTAATCCCTCACACCAAAAAAAACATTTTTTTTTTCTTAAACTCATTTCCTTTGGGAGGGAATTTGTGTGTATGACAAAGCTGGTGATGAATTATATCCAAGCCAGGCGCCCACGTACTGGGCCAGGTTACCTTCTCAGACTGGATACTTAGCATGCTGTCTAACCCAAATGGTCTAGCTGTGACCTCGGTGGTTTTGGGCACAGTGTGCTTACAGGGTAGGCAGCACCGATATGGTTAATCTGAGTTTCTTTTTCTCAAAAAGGTCAAAGGGAATCACTATATGAAAGACCAGAGAGATTAAACAGAAAAGCTCATAGAAAACGCACCATGAGCCAGGCATGATGGCATATACCTCTAAGCCCAGCACTAGGAAGGCCAAAACAGGAGGACCATTAACTCCACGTCAGCCTGGGCTACCAGCCTGGGCTGCACAATTCAGGCTGGCCTTGGGTACGGGATGAAACTTTACTGAGAAAGGTGTTCAATCAATGGTTCAAACATTGGTATGATTGTTATCTTTATAGAAAAAATTCCTAGGAAGCAGTATTATGGTCTTACAGAACAACTCAAATTAAAAATGCTGAGTACCTTAGCCAATGTCACATAGCCGAAAAGCAATAGATTTGAATCCAGACTTCATATATCCCCTGGTGTCTCATCAACTCATATAAATGTTTCCTTTTCTTGAATCCAGGTTTATCTGATGTTAAAGCCTTTCTAACTGACCTCCCAAATCAGATTTCTATGAACCACCGGGGCAAATGGGAAAAGCTCTCGAGAACTCCACTCTGTAAGACCCAAGTGCAAGACTAAGTCTGGTGGTACACACCTGTGATCCTGCACTAAGCGGCCAACGCAGGTAGACCTCTGAGCTTAAGGCCAGCCTGGTCTACACAGTGAGTTCCAGGGCAGCCAGGGGTACATACTGAGACCCTGTTCAAAAGAACAAGATATGGCTGGCTGCGGTGCTGTATGCTTCTGACCCCAGCACTTGGGAAGCAGAGCAGGACAATCTGTGAGTCCCATGGCAGCGTGGTCTACATGGTAAGTCCCAGGCTCCTGGTGGCTCAGCCTGCTTTCTTATAGAACCCAAGACCACTAGCCCAGAGATGGCACCCCCCACAATAGGCTGCTCCATCCCCCATCAATCACCAATTAAGAAAATGCCTTAGAGCCTGGTCTTATGGAAGAAGCATTTCTCAATTTAGGTTTCCTCCTTTCAGGTAACTCTAGCTTGTGTCAAGTTGACATAAACTAGCCAGCACAGCTGGGCAGTGGTGACTCACGCCTTTAATCCCAGCACTTGGGAGGCAGAGGCAGGTAGATTTCTGAGTTCGAGGCCAGCCTGGTCTACAAAGTGAGCTCCAGGATAGCCAGGGCTACACAGAGAAACCCTGTCTCGGAAAAAAAAAAAAAAGAAAGAAAAAAAAACAACAACAACAAACTAGTCAGCACACTTGATAATTTTCTTTTTCTATTTATTTATTTATTTATTTATTTATTTATTTATTTATTTATTTTGGTTTTTTGAGACAGGCTTTCTCTGTGTAGCCCTGGCTGTCCTGGAACTCACGCTGTAGACCAGGCTGGCCGAGAACTCAGAAATCCTCTCCTGTCTCTGCCTCCTAAGTGCTGAGATTAAAGGTGAGCGCCACCACTGCCTGGCTCAATTTTCATTTTAATAAGAGACTGGCCATACCAATTCAATATGACTCCATCTTAATTTGGTTTCAAATGTGCACATGACTTGCTGTGTCCAAGTAAGGTTCTCATCTCCCACCTCTTTGCCTGGGATAGAACCCAGGGCCTTGTGGATGCTAGACTAGGGCTCCAGCACTGAGCTGCACCCCTCTCCCCCGTTTCTGTACTCTCGCATGGTGTTTGTTCTCAAGCGTCTCTGTGTGGCTGCTGTTTATACCCACTGCTGTCGAGCAGGCCTCTATACGCTCGCCCTGGGTGGTTAGTTCCTTGGGGTGGTGCATCTGGAATCGGTGTATGAGCGCATCCGGTCCTTTTTTTTTTCTCTTTTAGTTCTAAGGCCAGGACTCACTACGTAACTTGGCTAGCCTGGCTCACTAAGTAGACCAGGCTGTCCAGTCTGTAAGCAGTACCCCTCATGGGCTCTGCCTCGGTTCTCTCTCTGTTTCAGTTCCTGTCCTGACTTCTTTCAGCCATGGACTATGGATGTGGAAGTGTAATAAGCACGATCAACCTTTGCCTCCTCAGCTTGCTTTTGGTATTTTATCATAGCAAAGTTTCATCATAGCGATAGTAACCCCAAACTAACCCTAACAGTAAACCGAATTAAGACATCAAATCAAGCAAAGATGGCCATGTGAGGATGAAGCCTACAGGTGCCATAACACAGCCACAAGCCAAGGAGTGCTGACGTCACCAGTAGACTTCCAAAAGCTAGACAGAGAAGGAAGGACTCTTCCCCAGAGCTTCCAGCGGAAACAGGACTCTCTGCTCAGGCCTTGACTGTGGACTTTCCAGCCATGAGCAAATAATTCAGTTGCTTTAAGCCATCGGGTTGTGTTATCTGTGATGGTAGCCTAATGTGACTTCTTCCCCAGGCTGCATGACTCAAAGGTTGCACACACTCCCCCACCAGTCATATCCTGTTTGCCCTCTGCCCTAGTCCAACAGAAGGAACAAAACCTCCAAGGGCCTCCCTCGCCAAGACTCAGCCTCCCCGCCTCCCCACCATGCCTGCAGGTCTCTACGGTGTGGCCACTCCCAACCCAGCCTCCCATTCCTCCTGTCCTTCTGCCGGTCTGGTTCTTTCCATGAAGAGAGTCATTCTAGTCTGCACCTAGCTAGCACAGAGTCCAGACTTCTCACTTTCCATCGGGATTCCTGGCATAATCCCGTAATTCCAGATACTCAGGACACTAAAGCGGCAGGATTGAGAGTTCACAGCCAGCTCGGACAACTTAGTGAGACCCTGTCTTAAAGAGTAGTAATTTCTTACTACCACACTTGACTAGTCTGGGGAAAAAATAGAAATCAAAAGATAAAGATTAAAAAGGGGACTGTATGGGCTGTATTGGCCCATGCCTTTGATCCCAGCACTCAGGAGGCAGAGGCAGGTAGATCTATGTACTCAAGGCCAGCCTGGTCTACAGAGTGAGTTCCAGGACAGCCAAATCCTGAAAAATCCTGAAAAATACAGAAAAATCCTGTCTTGAAACAAACAACTCCCTCTCCACCCCACCTCCCAAAAAGAAAAGAAGGCTGAATGGGATAGGCCAGGCATGGTGGCCCATACCTTCAATTACAAAAGACTCAGGTGTATCTCTGTGAGCTCAAAAACAGCCTGCTCTACATAGTGAGACCCAGTCTTAACACACATGCACACATACACACACACACTCACATATACATACACACTCTCATATACACACATTCTCTTACACACTCACACACATATACACACTCTCAATACAGAGTCTCATATACACACACATACACACAGAAAAATGTGGCTCTAGGACCTTTTGGGCTACACAAAGCAAAGTGTCACTACCATTATTATCTATAACTCAGGTCACTGTCATTGTAGTTGTGTAACTTTAGTTTTTTTAAAAACCCTTTTTTAATTGATGGTTCTTAAATGCTTTAGCCTCTCTTTTAGCCCACCACCCAACCAGAGGTAGTGGGAAAAAAAGGATACAGGGGAAGTGGACCTGTTTAGAAAGGTTCTTTGGAGCAACTCCCATCTGTGTTGCCTGGACACCGGCCGTTTAGTTATCAGGTTAGTAGAGGCGGCTCGGTCCACTCGGAAAACACTTCACAGATACACGAGTCCAGTAGAGTTGAGACAGCAAACACCAATCAGCAGCAGTGGCACTGAGACAGCCAGGCCTCAGCCTTAGCACAAGTCAGCAGGCGGGTCCAGGAGAGACACCAACAGAAGTTCTCAGCTGTGCCTCTCTCAGGGAAGTGAAGATCAGCAAAGATGCGAGACCAATAAGTGCTGCACAGCTAGCTCTGTAAGCAAGCCAAGCTCAGCCTCCGTCACTGTCCATGGAGTCCTATTTATACCCTCCAGACATCGTGTGTCCTCCACGGGTCTTACTTCAGCACATGCACCTGTCTCAGCTGACGTCTCTCTGCCAATCAGCCTGAGTCTGCAGAAATGACAAGAAACTGTAGCACACAGGGCTGGAGAGATGGCTCAGAGGTTAAGAGCACTGACTGCTCTTCCAGAGGACCTGAGTTCAACTTCCCAGCAACCACATGGTGGCTCACAACCATCTATAATGAGATCTGATTCCCTCTTCTGGTGCGTCTGAAGACAACTACAGTGTACTCATATACATAAAATAAATAAATAAATAAATCTTAAAAAAAAAAAAAGCCGGGAAGTGTGGCTTGTTGGAGGTGTGTCACTGGGGGCAGGCTGAGATGTTTCCAAAGCCCATGCCAGGCCCATGCTCTCTCTCTCTGCCTGTGGACCAGGATGTAGCTCTCAGCTCTGATGCCTGCCTGCAGGCTGCCAGGCTCCCTGCCCATGATGATAATGGACTGATCATCTAAAATGGTAAGCGAGCCCAAGCTAAATGCTTTCTTCTATAAGCGTCTAATCATGGTGTCTCTGCACAGCAACAAGACAGTAACTAAGACAGTCACCTCACTACTCTTAGAGTTCCTCTGTTCACATCCATAGCCTTTATTGAAGTCACTCCTACTAGGGGACTGGCCCTTATCACTGGAGAAGGTGGGCCTCGTCTCCACATGCTGGCTTCCCAAACGCGTGCTAAGGAGAGAAGGTAAAAGACTTGAAGGGGGGTGCTAAATGGTTGTTGTTGGGTTTTTGTTTTTTTTGCTATTAGAAAAGGGAAGGGTGCTGGGCAGTGGTGGCGCACGCCTTTAATATCAGCACTTGGGAGGCAGAGACAGGCGGATTTCTGAGTTCTCAGCCAGCCTGGTCTACAGAGTGAGTTCCAGGATAGCAAGGGCTACACAGAGAAACCCTATCTCGAGAAAAAAAAGAAAAAGAAAAGAAAAGAAAAGAAAAGGGCAGGGTTCAAATCCCTACTTCCTTCCACAGGTGTACCTTGATCTAGTCAGTCATTTACTTCTACTGGGCCTGCAAGATGGGGAAATACACCTGTCTATACAAGAATATAGCAAGCACTAACCAGTCAGGAAACCCAGAGCACCATGCAAGGCACAAGTCGCCTGGATGCTTAAAAACCCAGCTCTTTCTTTCTCACTATGCGACCCTTTAGACGGGAGTTTCCGGGAGTTTCCATCTCGCAGGTGAGCCAGCACTGGCTTTGCCCGGGGAAGAGGGGAAGAGGGTGTGATGGTGCTTTCCAGACTGTGTGTCTCCACAGTCCACTCCCACAGCAAACTGCCTTCCTCCTCTGCTCTCCCTCCTCTCAGCCCACTTCAAAAGAGAACAGAAGCCTACTCAAGGAATACCCCAGAGCCCACACTGTCCTCATCGCATAAGCTGCACATCCTGCAACCTGCAACCAAGTGGAGCTCCCCACTCGTGCACGGCTCACCTTGCACAAGAGCTGGAAGCCTGTCCTGGGAATGGCCGAGTTGGCAGCCTCGGGCCAGTGGAGAGGTTAATACCAACTCTCTTAAAGTGGGGCTCAAATGCTAAAGGAGCTGAAATCGCCAAGCATTGGGCCCAGGACATACTGGACTCTCCATAAGCAATAGCTCTTACTGGGTTTCATGACCTTTAAAAATTGGCTAGGAATTGGGGGATACGGCTTAGTGTGTAAAACCACTTGCATGCAAGCCCCAAGACCTGCACCAGATCCATGGAACCCATATAAAAGTGAAAGGTGAAGGGCTGGAGGGATGGCTCAGTGGTTAGGAGCGTTATTGTTCTTGCATAGGACACATTTAGTGCCCAACACCTACATGGTAGCTCACAACTACCTATGGCTGAGTTCCAGGGGATCCATTGCCTTCTTATGACCTCCAGGGTGGTCCTACATGCAGATGATGCACATACATACACTCAGGCAACACATATACAAATAAAAGTAAACAGATCCGGAAGAAAAAATGTTCTAGGGTCAGGCACTCAGTAGACAATTCAGGTACATCTTTGAGAATTCAAGACCAGGCTGGTCTACATACTAAGTTCCAGGCCAGCCAGCATTACATAGTGAGACCTTGTCTTAAAAAATTTAAAAAAAAAAAAAAAGGGCTGGAGAGATGGCTCAGCGGGTAAGAGCATGGTGGTGTACTCCAAAGGTCCTGAGTTCAAATCCCAGCAACTGCATGGTGGCCCACAATCACCCATAATGAGATCGGATGCCCTCTTCTGATGTCTCTGAAGTCAGCTACAGTGTACTTACATATAATAAATAAATCTTAAATAAAAAAATAAATAAATAAATAAATAATAGCTGGGCAGTGGTAGCACCCGTCTTTAATCCCAGCACTTGAGAGGCAGAGGTGGGCAGATTTCTGAGTTCGAGGCCAGCCTGGTCTACAGAGTGAGTTCCAGGACAGCCAGGGCTACTCAGAGAAACCCTGTCTGGAAAAACCAAAAACACCTGACGTTGTCCTCTGCCTTCTAAACACTCACTGTGGCTTATGCATGCATATCCTTAAATGCAAACACATATATACACATGCACACACACACACACACATATATAACAAAAAATATACATTTTTAAAGAAATCAGCTAGGGACCCCTCTAACTAATATATATGTCCTAGTTTGTTTGTTTGTGGTAGGATTTCACTATGTACCTTTTACTGGCCTGAAACTCGCTAGACAAGGGCCGGCTGGCTGGCTGGCTTCAAACTTGTGGCAATCCTCCTGCCTCCCCGTGCTGAAATTACAGGTGTATGCCACCACACCCTGCTAAGTTGTCATTGCTGTATTCACCTTGGCTGCCTCTCAGGGTGGCTGCGTGCCACATCCCAAACCTTCCCATGTGTCATCCTCCCACTTCTGTTTCAAATGCCACCTCCACACTTCCGTTCATGCGCTCGCTGCCTTCCATCCAGAAAGCTAGAAGTGACTGTGTGCTGGCTCTGAGATCTTTAGGACAGGCCTGGCTTCCACATCCACGGCTGTGAAGCATTCTTCACAGTGCATTTCCTATTCCCACCTACAGTCTATAGGCGCAAGCAAGGCTCGGACGTCAGGGAAATAATTGGCCTACAGTTGCAGGCTATGAGGTGCTGGAACCAAGGTTCTAAATAGGTTCTGACTACAAACCTTGGCACCTCTCATTCCACCGTGCACTTCCACAATCTTATGTGCCGGGTCCAGGGTCCTCATACCCTCCAGGTTCGCCCAGTCAGGTATTGTCTACCTTTTCCCGTATCCAGGGAAACAAATGCTTTTCTCATTTCCCTCCTGCTCACAAGCTCCTTAAGAGCAAGGCTAGGCCACGCCTACTGCAGATCCACCACCACCACCCCCAAGCTCCGGCTCAATGAACACCTGCTGAGTGCATTGTCTCCAAAGGGCCAACGTGGGTGTCCTCGGCCTTACAAAGGGCACTCAGAGGAAAACAATCTCCCAGAGCACACACTAAGTGCTCTGATTGGCTGTGGGAGTTGGAGAAACAGCAGCAACCTGGAACCCTACGGTCCCTCGGAACAAACGTGTGCGGCAAGGCCGCAGAGGTAGAGGAGAGTGTTGGTAAAAGCCAGCAGTAACATTTCTAACACTTTCACCAATATGAAAACAATATGGGCAGAATGTGACCCAGGCAGTAAAAGGGACCAGACTAAAAGGGGGAGGGGGGCGGGTTGTAAGCCTCCAACAAGATTCTATCAAGATGGAAGGCACCAGCAGAGGGTAGGAGACAAGAAGCATTTCTCTGGGGCTGGAGAAATGGCACAACGGGTGAGAGCACCGACTGCTCTTCCGAAGGTCCTGAGTTCAAATCCCAGCAACCACATGATAGCTCACAACCACTCGTAATGAGATCTGACGCCCTCTTCTGGTGTGTGTCTGAAGACAGCTTCAGTGTACTTATTTATAATAATAAGTAAATCTTTAAAAAGAAAAAGAACAAAACAAACAAAAGAAGCATTTCTCTGTTGAGGAGCCCTCCAAGGCAACTTCAAGATCTCTCCCCTAGCAGTCCACTCTCCAAGGTTTCTGGGTGATTAACAATTAACAACAGAAAAGACTGGCGGACCGCAACAACCTCTGGTGACAACGAGTCCAACTGTGGGAGGAGGAAACCAAGAAAACAGGCTGGGCCAGGGAGGAAGACTATCAGGAGGAGGGTGGGCGGTTCCCACTCCCTTCAGGAGAGAGCCGGTAGAGATCAGAGTGGGGAAAACTAAGTAACACGGTTATCAGCAGTGCTTGGCCAAGGCTGAACCTTATCCCCAAGTAGCTACAGAGGTTTTTATTCCCCCATCTGTGGACAAAGCAAATCTTTTTCCTGCCTGTCCCGGGGGTATCGAGTGAGCAGATGGAATTTCACGTCATAATAACAAAGCAAATAAACACCAGACGTGTCATTTTCTCCGCAAGCAGCTGACTGTATGGTTAGCTCCGATTCACACCCTGTTCAGCCTCTCCGCAGCACGACGGAGCCCCAGGGGAGCTGTTGGAGGGGATCCGACTCTTCCCCCGAGCTAACAGGTTCACCCTCCTCGGATGGAAAATGGGACTTTCTCGGTCCTTCACAGGATTTTATGGTGGCACGAAAGTGTCAGCCGACTCACCTCAGAATATAGCAGGCCACTTCTTTTTTTTTTTTTTTTTTTTTTGGTTTTTCGAGACGGGGTTTCTCTGTATAGCCCTGGCTGTCCTGGAACTCACTCTGTAGACCAGGCTGGCCTCGAACTCAGAAATCCACCTGCCTCTGCCTCCCAAGTGCTGGGATTAAAGGCGTGCGCCACCACCGCCCGGCAGCAGGCCACTTCTAAGTCCCCGAGGAACTCACTGGGAATCAACCCAGGAGCTTTCTACTCAGAAACACGTGTAGTGGTTTTCATTTCGTTTGCACATTACCTGAAGAGCTAGCTATTCTAGAACACCTAGGCTCGAACCTCACTCGGACCCCTAAAATCGGGATCTCTGGAGGTGATGCCCAGCATCTTTTAAGTTTCCCAGCGGTTCTACTGTGCCACCAGGGTTAAGGGCCACTAGGTCAACGCGTGAATCCCGGCCTGAACCATTGCATCCACGAACTCAGATTCCTCAGGGGGCAACCTGAACGGTGCATCCCCTTTCCTTACCACAACAGAGCCCTCCTGCGGGGATTCTACGCTTGCCCCTTGATCCCAATTCCTCCTGACCCCAGAATTTTCCAATCCATAATCTGGCACCTCAAGGAACCGCGCAAAGTGTCCCAATGACTCAAACACCGCAACGCATCCCCGCCCCACCCTCGGGCTGGTCCTTTGTATCAGATTGGCCCCAGGGTCCGGCCGGCTCCTCCGGGACTGTAGAGGTCCCGGGCCGCGGGCCAGCAGCTCACCGCAATCCTGGCAGACGATGCCTAATTCCGCGGCACGGGAGCCAGGTGCCAGCCAGTGCGCCTGCGCGCTAGCAGCCCCGGGCTTCCCCGGTCTCTCCCTCCGCCCCTTCCCAGCTATTGGCTCCGCTCGGCTCTCCCGATAGCTGCTCGGGCAGGTGACCGCGCCTGAGGCTGTCGCTGCCATGTTTGTCATGGGCTATTTCCCTTAGGGACCCAAGAGAACACGGGCAGTAGCCAACAGGGCCAGGGTGCCTGGATTCCTATTTATCTCTTCTCTTTTACCTCCACGAAAACTGTTACTTCAGCTCAAATCAAGTTTCTCTTGGGGACGCTCCCCTCCCCTTCCCTGTTCCTAATTTCAGAAGATGAGGATTTAGCAGGGACTACCTACAGCTGGATGGGAGCCCTGCGAGCATAAAGTCCAGCTTGAGCTGTAGGCATGAGGAATCAAGGGAATCGGGAGCCAGGGCAGATGTTAGACACAGGCACTTGGCCAGCAACCCACAACCCACGCTGCCAGATCTCTTTGTAGTGATAGTAAAAAGAATTAGATGAGCAAGTAATGCCTGGTTGTGCCTTTCTGAAATTTCCTTTGTTGTTGTAGTTTGTTTTGTTTTGCTTTGTTTATGTGACAGGATTTCTCCATGTGGCTCTAGCTCTTCTGGAACTCACTATGTAGACCAGGCTGACTTCAGACTCCCAAAGATCTGCTAATCTCTGCCTTCTGAGTGCTGAGATTAAAGGCATAGTCTGTAATTCTTGCCACACAGAAAGCTAGGCTGTGGTGAATACAGAGTGAATTAAGGTCAGTTCGGGCACTTTAAGCCCTATCTCAAACTAAAAACAAAAACAGGGCTGCTGATACACAAATAAAAGAATTGCTCGGCCTAGCAGTGGTAGCGTGTGCCTTTAATCCCAGCACTTGGGAGGCAGAGGCAGGTGGATTTCTGAGTTCGAGGCCAGTCTGGTCT
>NW_022196904.1:177547302-177559442 GCF_008632895.1 Mastomys coucha | reverse complement strand
AAAAAAAAAAAAAAAAAAGGATTGCTCCACCACCTCCTATTGTGTACTTTGCAGGATACTATTCCAAATGCCTCTTCCTCAAATTATACATGGGAAGCAAATGCTATTATTTCTGCTTACAGACAAAAATAACCACTGGGTGCTGGTGGCGGCTGCACATACCGTTAGTCTTAGCACTAGGAAGGCAGAGACAGGTAGACTTCTGCTTTCAAGGACAGCCTGGTCTACAAAGCAAGTTCCAGGAAAGGTAGGGCTGTCCAGAGAAACCGCATCTCAAAAACCAACCAGCCAGCCAAGCAAACACCCTGAAGGTCAGAAAAACAGTCGATGAATTGTTTGTTTTTGTTTGTTTTTGAAGGCAGGGTTTCTCTGTTTTAACAGCACCAGGTGCCCTAGAACTCACTTCCTAGACCAGACTGGTCTTGAACTCACAAGTTCAAGACGCCTGCCTCTGCCTCCTAAGTGCTGGGATTAAAGATGTGCACCACCATGCCCAGCCTTCAACAAATTTCATACAACCAGATGCCCAACCAGGCTAGACCAGACTTCTCCTGAGTCCCAGAGGAGCCTTCCTCTTCAGCACTTGCTAGACGAACTTATAGAATGTGTGGCCCTGTTGGAATAGGTGTATCACTGTGGGTATGGGCTATAAGACCCTCTTCCTAGCTGCCTGGGAGTCCGTACTCTGCTGGCAGCCTTCAGATGTAGAACTCTCGGCTCCTCCTGCACCATGCCTGCACCAGGACGCTGCCACGTTCCCACCTTGGTGATAATGGACTAAACCTCTGAACCCATAGGCCAGCCCCAATTAAATGTTGTCCTCACAAGAGGATGCGGTCATGGTGTCTGTTCACAAAATAAAACGCTAACTAAGACACCTACACTGAGCTCTAAGGCAAGGAGTGCCCCTTCTGACTTCTCTGCTAAGGGACTTTTTTTTTTTTTAAGATTTATTTATTTATTTTATGTATATGAGTACACTGTAGTTGTCTTCAGACACCCCAGAAGAGGGCATCAGATCACATTGCAGATGGTTGTGAGCCACAGTGTAGTTGCTGGGAATTGAACTCAGGACCTTTGGAAAAGCAGTCAGTGCTCTTAACCACTGAGCCACCTCACCAGCCCCCGGGGATCTTCTTTTTGTTGAAACTGCTCCATTGCTTATGGGGATTTTGTAGGCATACAAGGGGAAATCGAGCTGAGCATGATGAAGCCCATCTGTAGTCCAGGCACTTGTGAGCTGGAGGCAGTGTAATCAGTTTGAGACCAGCCATGGCTGCAGAGCTAGACCCTGTCAAAAAAAAGAAAAGAAAGCAGGGGACTAGGAATGTAGCTAAGTTTGGAAGAGATCTTGCTGAACATCCCCAAGTCTCAGGTTCAATCCCTATGTTGGATAAAGTAAGTGGCTGTGGCGGTGGATATGCCTGTAGTCATAGCTGGAAGCACCTAGACCAGTTCAAGGCTACACAGTTCAGTTCAGGAGCTCCATGAGACTGTTTCCAAGGGGCAGGGGAGCGTGCTAGAGGTTCAGCACTCCTAACCCTTGCGTCTTTTTGTTGCTGGTGATTTTTGTACAGTAGGAACATTGTCCTCTTTTTACTTTTGGACAACATAACAATGGGTTCATCACAGCAAATAGTCGCACAGGACCCTGTTCAACCCTGTCCTGGAGCCCTCAGGGATCCCAGACACTGTCCCAGCACACCTACGTTCTACTAGGTTTTCCCCTTCCTCTCCTCCTTCAAGCCCTCCTATACCCTTTTATACCCGTTCTGGAATAACCCCATCCGAGTATCTAAGAACGTGTTCCAAGGTGCTTTGAGATGTAAGAAAGACAAAATGATCAGAAACAAGATTGCAGAGTGAAATTTATTCCAGGACTTACATACAGGAAGAACAGCACAAATCCCATTGGATCCATCCAGTGTGAGTGCGTGCACTACATCCTGGTAAGAATGTCCCTGATCTTTCTTTTTTTAAAAAAAAAAAAAGATGTATTTTATTTATTTTTATGTGTATGAGTACACTGCCGCTGTACAGATGGCTGTGAGATATCATGTGTGTGGCTGTTGGGAATTGAACTCAGGACCTTGCCGCCCTGCTTGCTTGCTTGCTTGCTTGCTTGCTTGCTTGCTCTCTCCTGAGTAATTCACTGTAGCTGACTTCAGACGAACCAGAAGAGGGCATCAGATCTCATTATGGGTGGTTGTGAGCCACCATGTGGTTGCTGAGATCCGAACTCAGGACCTTTGGAAGAGCAGTCAGTGCTCTTACCTGCTGAGCCATCTCTCCAGCCCTCTTTTTTTCTTGTTTTGTATTTTTTTCTTTGGCTGTCCTAAAACTTGCTTTGTAGACCACGCTGTCCTTGAACTCAGAAGTCTGAAGGCATAAGCCTCTATCACCCGGCTCTTTAAAAATGTTTTTTCTATTTATTTTATTATTGTATGAGTGTTTTGCCCCTGCATGTATGTGTACCATGTTCATGCCCAGTTCCCATAGAAGGCAGAAGAGGGCATCAGATCTCATGGGACAGAAGTTACAGTTGTGAGCCACCACACTGATGCTAGGAGTTGAACTTGGATTCTCTGCAAGAGCAAATATTCTTTAATACTAAACCAAGCTGTGTGTGCACGCGTGTGCGCGCACGCACGCGCGCACACACACACACACACACACACATGCACGCACACAACTGATCCTTAGTGTCAGAGTCTAGCACATCACTGGCACCAGGGTCTGATTGTAAAGCGTTACATGCCATTGTAATGGTTCATCTGTTTTAATGTGCTGGGAAACTATTGAGAAAAAACTTTCTAGAACAATCATCAGTTGCAATCCAAGATGGCTGCTGTCAGGTCAAGCACAACCTGGTCACCCTGTCTAAACCACGTACATTATCTCTTCTAGATTTAAACAACTGTTATACACACTTATCTTTATTCTAGACTTTAACAACCATTAACCCCACCCTCCTGCTCCAGAATACAGTCCTGATGAGGAAATGGTTATGTCTCCTCTCCCATGCCCACCATTTCTCTCCATGGATGTTCTGGCTGAGAGAAGAGGACCAACATTCAGTCCTCAGACCTCTGTAAATCTGTAACAGGTTTCCTCCAGCCTTCCCATCTCTGCTCAGTGTACACTTTCACTTCCAAGCTCACACCTTGAGCCTTTCCTTAACTGTCCTTGGGAACTAAATGGTAGGATAGGAAGGGCTGGCAGGACCAGCTCTGAAAAGCGACCCAGCAGGAAAGACTGTGAGTCCTCTTTGTTGAGCTTCATGCCCCACATGAAGACTGTTACACTCTGGCCCAGAGCCTTCAAATGCTGGAGACGGCAATCAGCTGCTTCAGTACTGTGAGGCTGGAGGCCAAATCCCCTGCTGGACTCCTCCAGTCCTTGAACCTAAAAGAAGTGATATACGAGTAGTGTTCTTGAAATTCTCTCCTAGGCGATACCTCCTTCTCCTATTCTCTAAGAGCTCCCTGTTCTTAGTTATTGGGCCATTTCTCCCAGGGCTTCTACTTTGCCCACTGGTGTGGCAACGTAGAGGTTCTCTGACCAAAACTACGAAGGTTGCTGTATTTTCAAATGTTTCACAAGACACTGAGAGAAAATACTCAAGTGTGTATCACTGGGGTGGGGTGGAAAGAACAGCAGGTCATTCAAACCAGCTTCAACAAGAAGGAATTTATTGGTCTGTGTAACTGTAAAGACCATGAGTCACATACCATTATCAAAAAGAAAATTCTGTCTCTGCTTCATGTCTTCTATGACGACATAGTCAGTGACTAAAGCCTCCCCACAACTCCTCCACAACCTGAAATCCTTTCAGATTTCTGTCTTGGAAAAAGAAAATGTTTCCTTCCACCAGACAAGAAAACAGGGTGCTGGAGAGATGGCTGGAGAGTTAAGAGTGTCCCTCAACAGGGCATGGTGGTGTACTCCTTTGGTCCTGGCACTGAGTTCGAGGCCAGCCTGGTCTACAGAGCTTGTTCTAAGACAGCCAGAGCTACACAGAGAAACCTTGTCTAGAAAATAAACAAAGAGCGCAGTCTGGGGCTCTTGCAGAGGGCCTGTGTTTGCTCCCTACCACCCACGTCAGGTAGCTCACAAGTGCCTGTGACCTCAGATCCAGGTAATGTGGATCTGGCCTCTACTGGCCACCCTAGCCACCTGTACTCATGTGCACATACCTCCCCCCACATAGACACATAATTAGGAAGATAAATCTTTAAATCAGAGTGCTTGCTGCAGGGAGAACTCAAGTTCTCAGCACCCACATCAAGTGGCTCACATCTGACTGAAATGCCAGCTCCAGGGGCATCAGACCCTCTTCTGACCTCCAAGCACCACCCCCAACCCCCCACCCCCACAGAGATATTGAGATCTGAACATAAGTATGTATATACACATACAGACACACAAACTAAAAAAAAAAAAAAAATCATAGAGTTTCAGGCCAGCCAGCACTGCACAGCTAGACCCTGTCTCAAAAGGAGAGAAAGGACACAGGAGAGCTAGCTCAACAATTAAGAGCCCTGTTCTTCCAGAGGACCCTGATGTGTTGGAGCGGCAGGTCGTGTCAGAACATATCACACTAGGCCCAAACAGTTCCACATGTAAGAGGTTTAATTGAGAGGGAGTAGGGGTAGTGGCGCGGAAAGAGAGGAGAGAGAGAGAGAGAGAGAGAGAGAGAGAGAGAGAGCAAGATGGAGGAATGTTCCCGTGTGTGTGTGTGTGTGTGTGTGTGTGTGTGTGTGTGTGTATGGGTTGTGACGTAGCAGCCACAGGTAAATGTGGGAGATGAGCCCAACGGATCCTGGGAATATGGTGGCTGTTGCCCTGGCAACAGGTCTGTGGACCCGCCCATGTATCACCACAGGCTCTGGATATTGTGATGCTAACAGACCCGTGTTCAATTCCCAGCACCCATATGACAGCTTACAACCATCCATCTGTAACTGCAGTCCCAAGGGACTGAACCCCTCTCTTTTCTGACCTCTGCGGGCTCCTGCACACACATGGTGGACATATACTCAGGCACACACACATACACATAAAATTAGGTAACTATTTTTAAAAGAAAGTGTAGCATTCCCAAAATATACGGGCTATTTCTAGAATCAGGATGACTGAACACCAACCCACAGTTTGATCCCTCATCATACCTAAAAACTCCCCAGACCAGCGAAGCATGAAGGCAGCAATATAAAACACAGGTTCTTTGACCCTCTCAGTCCTGGCTTGAGCAGGCTCCAGGGTGTGTCTGTTCACCAACCAGGTGATACTAGATTCCTTGAGAAGTACAAACAGGTAGAAAGGATAACCAGTCCTGATGGGATGGGATCAACCTATAGTAATCCTGGACATTTCCTGGGTGCTGGTTACAGACGGCAAAGTTACAAAACTGATGATGTCCTTTTGGTGGTAAACTGAAAACGCAAGGGCTTAATTAGGCAAGACAAACCTTACAGTTGTGGAAACTGGAGTTTGGAATGGGTTCCACTGGCTAACAGGAAGGTGTTGGCTGGACTCGGTTCCCCTCTGCAGGCTCTTGCGGTTTAATCTAATGCCTTCCAGACACTGCCTGTACTCCTTGCCCAAGGTACCTACCTCTGGGAAGGCAACAATGGTGGGCGGTGCTTTCTGGATGGGATCAGTAGGACTCTGGACCTCTTTCCTGTTTGAAGTCCTTATGATTACACTGGGTTTATGTAACCCAGAATGCTCTTTTATGATTTAGTACTTCCTTTATTCATAAGTTTGCTTCCATGAATCTGTGCACTAGATATGTGTAGGAGCCCTTTGAGACCAGATCCCCTGAAAGTGGAGTTGCAGGTGCTAAAGTCACCATGAAGGTGCTGGGACTTGATTAGAAAGAGGTGGGAAGCCGGGCAGTGGTGGTGCACACCTTTAATCCCAGCACTTGGGAGGCAGAGGCAGGTGGATTTCTGAGCTCGAGGCCAGGCTGAGCTCAGGATATTGAAACTGTGTCTTAGTTCCCACCTAGAACAGACTGGCCTGGCCGGCTCCAAGCAAGCTCAAGGTTGTTTCTCTCTGCCTAGTAACAGGGAGGTGTGGCTGAGACTGGGCATGGAAGGGGAAAACAGAACTGAAAAGCAGTGGGGAGAAGCTCCATTCTGGTCTGTTCTGGCTCTCCCAAAGGTGGGAGAATAATCCCACTTGGCTGAAGGAGGCAAGTGAATAAACGGACGGTTAAAAGGGGAAAGATAACAAGGGCTGGGGGCTCGAAAGCTTGGAGAGGAATTGTGTTGTGTCTTATAGACGAGAAAAGGAAGCCAGGGATATGTCGGTAGAGGAGGGAGCAGTATGGTGGGCCCATGCTAAGGCATCCCTTCCCCCTGGGGTACCAGCAACATATGGGGAGGGGAACTGAGGGAGCAGTAGAGACAGAGACAGAGAGCAAGCGAGAGCAAGAGTAGGGGAGCAATAGAGACAGAGAGAGACAGAGACAGGGGGAAGGAGAGAGAGAGGGGGAGGGGAGAGAGGGGGAGGGGAATTGGGAGAGAGAATGAAGAGGGTAAGTAAACAAGAGAGCTGCAAGAGTGAGGAGGGGGCAAGCAACCCCTTTTATAGAGTTAGGCATACCTGGCTGTTGCCAGGTAAATGTGGGGCGGAGTCTAAAAGGAATGCTAACAGATTGTTTTGCAACAGGGTCTTCTGTAACCCAGGCTGTTCTCAAACAGGATAAACTGAATTCCTGGTTTTGCGGGCTCTACTCTAGGCGTCTAGGTGGATTACAGGCAGGATCCACAATACCCGTTTATGTGATGCTACGGACCTAACAGAGGGGTTTGTGCATGTCAGGTCCTTTATTAACAGACCTACATCCCCAGCCCGGGAATATCTGATGAGGACGTGGGGAGCTGAACCCCTGACCCTGGAAAGGTTTCTCAAAGCCATCAGGCAGTTACGCAAGACCCAGGAAATAGCCAGGGGATGGGCGACAGGTGCTTGGTAAGAATTATATATCCATACCCATCACCACAGGTCTGAAGCCAGAAAAAATGCTAGCCATCTGAGTTCCAGGTCATGTACTCCTACGTCTGCCTGCCGCCCGGGGAGGGCGTCTGGCCTCGGCTGCAGACCCTCACCTACGCCTACCTGCCTGCCCCTCTGCTGCTGCCACCCATCCAGACCCACAACTACTGCAGCCGGCCGGTGGGCCTGAGCACGGTCCCACGCGAACTGCACTGCTTCCACGGTGCGGGCGCGGCCCTGGCCTCCTCCACGCCGCCCTGGTGGGCCTTCCCGCTGCCGGGCGCCGCAGCCCTCGGCTCGTCGCTCCCCGCCTCCGGCGTGTCCGCGCCATCCCAACCGGGGCGCGCCGCCGCGTGGCCCGAGGACGGCAGCCTGCACCTGCAGCTGCGCTGGGGCCGCGTGGAGCGCGTGCGAGGTCCACCCCTGCCGCTGCCGGACGCCGTGCGCCGCGACTTGCGGCGCGTCTACGGCACCTACCCACGCACCGACGTGCGCGTCACCCAGCGCGGCGGCCGGTTCTTGGTGCGCGCCGCGCCGCGCGTGGGCGAGCCCGAATACAAGGTGGCCCGGCGCGTGGTGCGCAGGCCCGCCAGCGGCGACGATGGGGACACCGGGGACCAGCCGGCCGCTCCGGAGGCAGTGCAGCGTGGCCGCCCCAAGAAAAAGCAAGGACCAAGATGAACATCTCAGCGCGCCTGCGCGTCTGTTGGTCCCCGCTCGCCGTCCTGCATTGGATTTGCTGGACCCTGTGGGGCGATACAGGTGTTCGGTCCAGACGGTCTTGCAGTGAAAGCAGCGCCTGGGCTGCTGCTTCTCTCCCTCCTAAGCCCTCTGTGTGGGTCCCACTTGCCTTTCTCTCTCCCCGCACCACAACACCCCTCTTCACAAAGCCAAGGGAGCCACAGCAGTCCGGAGCTTGGACAAGGAAGTAAATAAATGAAGTCCAGCATCCACTGCAAGATAAAGAAGTGGACATTTTGCTATCTGTGTAGTGAAAGTCTTTACTCAGAGCCTTTAATCCCAGCACTTGGGAGGCAGAGGCAGGCGGATTTCTGAGTTCGAGGCCAGCCTGGTCTACAGAGTGAGTTTCAGAACAGCCAGGGCTATATACAGAGAAACCCTGTCTCAAAAAACAAAACAAAAGTCTTTACTCTGTGTGTAGCCTGACTCCTGGGCCTGCTCTTAAGCAGCGCCTTCACAGTATGCAGTGGACATCTAGAATTGCCGGCTGGACTCACTATCCAAACATCATCTGAAGACCTAGGGAGGTTCTGGAATGTGGGAAATGTCCTATGAGTTAGGTTTAGAGCTGGTTCTGACATTTCTCTGGCCATGTGTCCTTAGCCTCGCTGAAACCCCTTAACTATCCCATCTGTAAAACATAAAATTAGATGTTCAGAGGGATGTCATTCGTTTTCGTTCTTTTGTTTTATCCAGACAGGATTTCTCTCTGTACTCCTGGCTGTCTTGGACCTCAGAGATCCACCTGCTTTAGCCTCTGGAGTGCTGGGATTAAAGGTGTGTGCCACCATGCCCGGCCTGAATGTCATTCTGTTAGTTTGCTTTTTGAGACAGGTCTTTGTAGCTTGTCTTTGGCTACTTTGTGGGTTCTTTTCTCTCCCACCCTTTTCTACCCTTTCAAGCCCCTAACATTAGGAGAGAAGAAAGGATAGAAAGGAAAGGGGCTACAACATCTTCCTTAGACTATTCCTGCTGATTAAGGGCTTTGAGTTCCTTAAGGCAGGTTTAATTTTCACTGTCAGGATATTTGATTATTTCTTCTTCTTGTTTCTCCTTTTCCCTAAACTACTTTTTTTTTTCTCCCCAAGACAGGGTTTCTCTGTGTAGCCCTGGCTGTCCTGGAACTCACCCTGTAGACCAGGCTGGCCTCGAACTCAGAAATCTGCCTGCCTCTGCCTCCCAAGTGCTGGAACTAAAGGCATGTGCCACCACTGCCCTGCAGTTCTGTGTTTTTTAAAGAAACCACAATTCCAGAATTCTCTCTACAGGGCTCTTCTGTGTAACCCTGGCTGTCCTGGAACTCTCTCCATAGAGTAGACTGGCCTCGAATTCAGTGACCCCAGCACTGCCTCCCAAGGGCTGGAATTAAAGGTGTGCACCACCATGCCTAAGCCTTTATTCCCAGTTTTTGTTAAATCTTTAATTAATTTTCAGATAATGAGGTCTTGCTATTTTACTGACTGACCTCAAACTGGTTGCAATACTCCTGCCTGAGCCCATTGTGCCAGGAAGCATTCATGAACTCCAAAAGACCACCAAGGAGCTGTTTCTGATGTAATAACATTAGGGTCTCTTTATTACAAGCTTGGGCTCTCCCCCACGCAACCCTCACACAGAGGGACAGGAAGGGAAGGCAGAGCAGCCTCGAACCCACGGTTGGACAAAGTGTTACAAGCTACAGGAGACAGCGAAGGGATGTCCAGGCAGGCGAGCATCTAACCGAATGTCTATTGTAAGCTGACCAGTGGGTGTTCTGAAACAAGGCAAAAGGTCTGAAAGTACATTTGAAGTAATCAGACTAATCTTTGATTAACTGTTGCAGAGAAGTAGCTAGGGAGTAACTCTGGGGTGCGGGCCAAGGACAAGCCTTGGGATCCTCCCTGGTCCTTGGTGTAGCTTGGGTTCTACCGTAGGTCAAGGTCTCAGGCTTTTTTTTTCTTTAAGATGGAGTAGGTTTGCCCTTTCAAGCCTACATGAGTCACACATGGGCATCACACCCGACTAGCCTTTTTTTTCTGTAACTATAGCTGAAAAATTCGGTATTTCAATATATTGTTGTTGATGGGCTTGGTAGAGCACCCCCTTTAACCCTAGCACTCAGGAACCAGAGTTAGGACAGTAGTGACCTCTGTGAGTTCCAGACCAAAGTCAGACCCTATTTCAAATGGGTGTATGTGTATGATTTTACATTTTGTAATATTTTGTAATGCTTAAGTGTTGCTCTACTTAGTTAATATAGCCTCCCTTCCTCTCACCACTCTCTGCATGTGTGCGTATGTTCCTTTGTGCACAGGCACACACCACCAGCATCGACTTTATTAAGATTTAATTTTATGCTAGATGGTAGCAGCACACATGTCTTTAATCCCATCACTCAGGAGGCAAAGGCAGAGGATCTCTGTGAGTTCGAGACCAGCCTGGTCTACAGAGCGAGTTTCAGGACTGAGAAACCCTGCCTGGAAAAAAAAAAACAAAAGAATTATGGGGCTGGAGAGATGGCTCAGCAGTTAAGAGCACTGACTGTTCTTCCAGAGGTCCTGAGTTCAGATCCCAGCAACCACATAGTGGCTACAACCACCTGATACCCTCTTCTGGTGTGTCTGAGGACAGCTACAGTGTACTCATATAAATAAAATAAATAAATGTTTAAAAAAATAATTAATGTTATTATTTTTAATTATATGTTTGTATGTCTGTGGATTGTGTGTGCATGTGAGTGTAGATTGCAGGTGCCTGAGGATACCTGAGTAGATAGAGGTGTTAGATACCACGTGGAGTTAGACTACAGTTGGGAGCCACCTCTAGAAGTGCTCTTATGTACCATGAGCCATCTGTACAGGACCCACTCCTCAGCCCACCTTGTTTTTTGACACAGGTTTCTCCTAGGGCTCTGGGCCTTGCTGTCAGGCTAGCACCGGAGAGAACTGCCCCCTTCCCCGTCTCTTCCCTCATCCGGTGGTCACAAGCATGTGCCATTGTGCCCAGCTTTCAGTGTGGGTGTTGAGGTTGGAATTCAGGTCCTATTGGGACATATATACACACATTAAATAAATGAATACAAATAAGTAAGATGTCAGAAAAACAAAACAAACCTCTGGCATAAAGCCAGGCACGATGAGGCACACCTTTGATCCCAGCATTCAGTGGGCAGAGGCAGGCAGATCTCTGAGTTCAAGGCCAGTCTGGCCTAGAAAGTGAGTTCCAGGGCAGTCAGAGCTACACAGAGAAATCTGTCTTGAAAAAAACAATAAAAAAGTAAAATGTTGGGCTAGAGAGATAGCTTAGGGGTTTGAAAAGCACTGACTGCTCTTCCAGAGGTCCTGAGTTCAATTCCCAGAAACTACATGGTGGGTCTCAACCATCTGTAATGGGATCTGATGCCCTGTTCTGGTGGGTCTGAAGACAGCTACAGAGTACTCTGTATATAAAATAAATAATTCTTTAAAAAAAGAAAAAAAAAGTAATTTTTTTTTTTTTTTGTCTTTTGAATCAGGTGGGCCTCAAACTCAGAAATCAAATCCCAGCAACCACATGGTGGGTGGCTCACAACCACCCATAATGAAATCTGATACCCTCTTCTGGTGTATCTGAAGACAGCTACAGTGTACTCATTTATAATAATAATAAATAAATCTTTAAAAAAAAAAAAGAGTTAAATTCAAAGAAGAGGGGCTGGAGAGATGGCTCAGTGGTTAAGAGTATTGACTGCTCTTCCAGAGGTCCTGAGTTCAAATCCCAGCAACCACATGCTGGCTCACAACCATCCGTAATGAGCTGGTGTGTCTAAAGACATACCTGTACTTAGTGTACTTAGATATAATAATAAATAAATAATAATAATTAAAAAAAGAGAGAGACCAAACAAGGAAGTAATCAGCTCCCTGTAGGATGCTGGGCTCTGTAGAGTAGCAACTTCTGTTTCTAAAAGCCTATAGTAGGGCTCTTCCTCCTCCCACATGCTGGGCATAGGATAGGCAGGAGTAACCTGTGGAAAGCCAGGGACAATTACAGGCATAAGTGAAAGCCACAGAGAGGCATGTTTAAGAACAGGGTAGATCAGAAAAGCAGGAAGTTGAAAGACTTCAAGTGTCTGGACTCAAGAAGACTGAGAGGGGGCAGGAGGAAGAGAACATGCTATGTTGCTAAGGGGCTCATCACTTATTTCAAAACTTCCTTTGTTTCTAGAGTGATCTGAGCTGGCTGTGGTAACTCATGCCTTCAATCCCAGTACTCAGGAGCCAGACATCTGTGTGTTCTAGGCCAACCAGGGATGCATAGTGAGATGGGATTCCATACCCTCTTCTGGTGTTGGAGGGCACTAGGCATACATATGGTATACATACATGCATGCAGGAAAACCCACATACACATAAAGTTAAGACTAGATAAGATCA
>NW_022196904.1:177537540-177547292 GCF_008632895.1 Mastomys coucha | reverse complement strand
CTCTGCCTCCCAAGTGCTGGGATTAAAGGCTTGCGCCACCACTGCCCCTTGAGGCTGGGGATTTTTATCAAGTAGGATTGTTTGCCTTAGAGCTAACTATCAGAGTTCTTTCCCCAGAATGTGTGTGGTAGAAGGAGAGAACCAATCACCAATTTTTTTTCTGACTTCCATAAGTATGTATAACGAGTATGTGTGAATGTATGTGTGAACTGCCCTTTGGAAGGGCAGTTGGTGCTCTTACTCTGAGCCATCTCACCAGTCCCTGAACTTAACTCTTAAAGCAGAGGACTTACACAACACCCAGACTGCCTGAGACTTGACTGTTGTGGGCTGCCCGGGTGTTGTTTGTATTCTGATGTTAATTCTGCCTCAAGAGGGGCTGCCCAGGGGAGGAGTGGGTCACTTATTCAGGTGATTTCATGTGAACCTTCTCCCCATTTTAATTGGTCAAATAAAGGCTAGTGCCTGTGACTGGGCCGTGGAAGGGAAAGGTGGGGCTGGAGGTTTTAGAGAGTTGGGGAAGAGAGGGAAAGAGAGGAAGAAGGAAGGAGGAAGAGGAGGGGGAAGGAAGATGGAGCAGAACCTCATGGCCTGGAGAAGCAGCAAATGGCAAGGGATCTCATCCCATCATACCTGGGGAATAGAGTAGATCTGCCCAACCTAGGTGTGCAGCTTATAAAGATTGAATTATGTGGTTTTGCACGGGCTTATTGGGATTGGAGATTTACTGCAACACCTGACAGTTTATCTGCTTTTCAAGTCTCCTTGCCCCAATTCACATTCTGTTAGGACTCTAGCGTTACAAGAAAATATTCATCCAAGTTCTCATAGTAGGTGGAGCTGGGCAGTGGTGGTGCTTGCCTTTAATCCCAGCACTTGGGAGGCAGAGGCAGGCAGATTTCTGAGTTTGAGGCCAGCCTGGTCTACAGAGTGAGTTCCAGGACAGCCAGGGCTATACAGAGAAACCCTGTCTCAAAAACAAAAACAAAAACAAACAAACAAGCAAAAAAAACCCCAAAAACCAAAAAACAAACCACAGTAGGTGGAAATGCAGAACTCCCAGCTCCCAGGAAGACCCAAGCAAGCAAACAAGCCCTGATCCTCAGACCTGCTTTTTCTGCCCTTGCAGGATCAGGTCTGGGGCCCACCATGTGGGAAGGCCTGGCAGATAAATTTCAAGTCCCATTTCACTCAGCAACTGCCCTTACCATTCTACTTAAAAACAGAAAGCAAGGCGAAGGTAGTGCACACCTTTAATCTGTCTGAAGACAGCTACAGTGTACTTATGTATAATAATAAATAAATCTTTGGTCCAGAGTGAGCAGAAGTCCTAAAAGTCAGTTCCCATCAATCAGACGAAGGCTCACAACTGTCTGTACAACTATCTGTGTGTATTCATATGCATAAAATAAATAAATAAATCTTTAAAAACAAAAAACAAAACAGAGAGCAACAAGGCACTAGCAAGATGGTTCAGCCAGTACAGGTGCTTGAGGCCAGGCCTCATGACCTGAGTTCAGTCCCTGGGGCCCACATGATAGGAGAGAACCAATTCCCCCAAGTTGTCGTCTGACTCCACAAGCATGCTGTAGCCTGCACATGCTACCCCTCCTCCAACTGAGTAAATCTATTTTCCAAGGAATAGAATAAGAACCATAGACTCCCATGTGTCCTGGGGGTTCACTATGTGCTGCGCACATCCTATACTAGACCCCTGTGCAGACAGTAACTAACTCACTAAAGTGTATGCTCACAAAACTCCGATGTGGATACAATTATTATCCCCATTTACACACCAGGAAAGTTAGTCTGACACAGGCCTATATGAATCCAACAACTCATCCGAGGTTACAAAATGAGAATGTAATCTGATTGATTTTAATCTCGAGGTCAAACTTCCTCTTCCTCCATGAGACACACGCAACAAAACGCAAGGGATGTTTGCTGAGGAAGTATCCTGTGAGGAACATTGGGTTAGATACTACCAGGGTAAAGCGCTATGAATCTACCCCACTGGGGAGGAACACAGGGCATCCACGCACTGTTGGGAAGTCAAAGGAAGTTTCGAAGGACAGATAGGCCTGTGACAGATGGGGATAGGGATGAGGTGACCCAAGAAGAGCAGAGCAGGCAGCAAGCGTGAGAGCAGAGGCCGCAGGAGGAGGAAGCAGCAGTTATCACTGAGGAGCCAGCAGTGAAGATCAGTCTGAGAGCTAAGTGGCCGTCACCCTGGAGGACTGACAGCAAACAGATCCAGGGCGGATAGTGTGGAGCATGACTGTAAACGCTTGGGAGGTAGAGGCAGGAAGAACAGTAGTTCGAGTTATTCTTGGTTATGTAGGTGCCCTGGGTTCTATGGGTATTCTGAGTTATATAGGAATCCTGTCTCAGAGGAGCTTCCCCCCCACCCCCATTCCCCAAAGGAGGATAGATTTGGTTGGGAAGCCACTAAAGCCTTTGAGCAGAAGAGTACCCAAGGCAGTGTTATTAATAATGTTTGAGGCCTGCAGGTAGTGGCTAATGCCTTTAATCAGAGCACTTGTGAAGCAGAGGAAGGCAGATCTGTGAGTTCAAGGCCAGCTTGGTCTTCAATGCAAGTTCCAGGACAGCAGAGGTAGACAGAGAAACCCCATCTCAAAAAAACCAAAATTAAACAAACAAATAAAAGGTCCAGCTAAGGAGCCTCTGGGAGCACCCACTGGGAGCACCCACTGGGCAGCTGTAAATGAAAACTATCTGGTTTCCTATAGCCTTGGTGTTGATGGTATAGCACCACTGGGCACCAGAACTGAGTCCCTAGGGCGTCTGCTAGAGCTCACAGCCTATGGAATTCAGTTCTCAGAGCCAGGTGGCCAAAGTTCTCTCAGTCTGGATGCTGTCTGACCTGTAGAGCTCTCTTCTGTGAATTGTTCTTACATTTATTTAGTGTGTGCCTCGTGTGTGTGTGTGTGCGTGTGTGTGTGTGTGTGTGTGTGTGAGAGAGAGAGAGAGAGAGAGAGAGAGACAGAGACAGAGACAGAGACAGAGACAGAGACAGAGAGACAGAGAGCCTCTGTGTGTGTCTGTGTGTGTGGCACGAATACACACACACACACACAGGGGACATGTGAAATCAGATGGCTTTTCATTCCACCATGAGGGCTTAGGGATGTCAGGTTTATGGTGACAATGAGCCCTCTCATTGGTCCCCCTTCTGTAAATGTCCCCCAAATCCCAACATGGACAAATTGAGATTCAGGATAGAGCCTGGGATCTCAGAATACTGCCTACCCCCTCAGTGGTGGGGTGCTGATCTTGGAGCTGAAAAAATGGGATACTACAGCTAGAGAGATGGACAAGAACTGAATAAGAACAAGAACATGAGGGAGGGCTCAGAGGATGGCAGGGACTGGGTGTTGCTGTAGGTCTCATTATTGCTTGCCCAGATGTGTTCTTGGTGGGCCAGGTATAGGGGCTAGAGGGGTAAGGGACTGGGGAAAAAGCCAAAATTTGCACCTGATGATGGCCTCTATCTGCAGTTAGAGGAGTTTCCTCAGCTTCAGGGGGTCACCAGCCAAGACAGCAGCTCAGGAGTGTCAGGCCCTAGAAAATCTCCTGATTGGAAGGGAAATCTTGAATGTTTAGGATCGCTGAATGGAGGAGGAAGGCTTCCCTGAAATGCACTTCCATTTCCTGGAGAGTTAAAGTGACAGCTGGGTACTGTCCTCACTCGTCCCTAGAGAGGGAAAGCAAAAGCAGCCTACTGGGGAGTCGGCTCAGGAGTGGGCCGCTGATTCCCGGGAAAGACTGGGGAGTCGGCTCAGGAGTGGGCTGCTGAATCCCCGGGAAGACTGGGGAGTTGGCTCAGGAGTGGGCCGCTGAATCCCCGGAAGGAGCAGTACTTACTCACATAGCCTCTTCTCCGGCATCCCTAGGGCTGGATCTGCAATCAGCAGCTTGGTGGAGCGGAGCCACCTTAAATAGGCCCCCATGCTGCCCCAGCAGAGCCCCACCCACCCATGCAGGCTCTTCTGAGAAAGGAGGAAGGTGTGGGAGGACCGGGCATGCTGCCTGCTGCCCAGAGAGCCCTTTCTGACCTCAAGCCAGAGCTGGGAACACCCCCCCCCCAACACCCAGTCTTCCAAGTGTCTCCTTCCTGATTCCAGTGCCTGAAAGTCTGAGAGTCTCCCCTCTCCCAGAGATCAGCCCTCTGGATCTTTAGTTGTTTCTAATACCAGGAACCGCTTGTGTTGATGCTGAACTCAACCCCAATTCCAGGTTCAGAGACCGGGGGCTGGGGAATTACAGGCCAGAGTATTTACAGCATAGGCTCAGAGTCTTTTTCTGTCTGTTGGAGAGACCCCAGCAGCCTACAAAAGTCACCTAAGGGAATAGAAGAAAGGAGGTAACACTTGGCCTCCCCATCCTCCTGTGCCAGGGGCCTCAAGCAGTTGGCTCCCACCTTAGGGAAGGAGAAAGTAAGAATTTAAGGAACAGAAAACCAGGATCTATGGGCAAGGCCATATTAGCTGTGGATCTCTAGCAGACCTTCTGCTAGAGCAATGGTTCTCAACCTGTGGGTCGCAGCCCCTTGGGGATCAAAGGACCCTTTTCACTGGGCTCACCTAAGACCATCAGAAAACACAGACATTTACATTACAACTCATAACAATTAAAAAATCACAGTTATGAAATAGCAGTGAAAGACATTCATGGCTGGGGGTTACACCCCCCCACACACACACACAACATGAAGAATTGTATAAAAAGCCCTCAGCCTTTGGAAGGTTGAGAACCACCGTTGTAGAGATTTATGGAAATGCCACCTGACATTTTTGTCTGTAGTAGTCCCTTCCCTCTGCCCACCTTCTCTTCTGGGGCCCCAGAACCTGACCCCATCTGCACAGAGTTAGGTCTCCCCAGAATCTGAGTTAGGAATAGAGGGGCTCCCCTGGAAATCTGTGGCCTCATTCTTCCCTGAGAGTTCAGTAGTATCTTTTCTACTACCTAGCTACACCCAGTAGCAAACCACACAAGAATGGGATGGGGAGGGGAAAGGCAGACCCCTGGGGATGGCTGCAGGGGTCCGGGTCAGAACTAGGGGCAGCCCTGTTGAAGAAACCTGTGGGTTCCAGGATGGGGGTGGCAAGGGCTAAACAGGCATCTGTATTGTGCAACAGATAAAGGGAGGAGGAAAGGGGACACAGAAGGGAGGGCGAGCTGGAGCCTGGGGCTCATGGGGGAGACCATTGGTCCCTTTCCAGAGGCCTGCTTGGCCAGAGTTCAAAGTGGCTGTCACCCACCTCTTATTAACCCTAGCAGCGCCAGTCCGGCAGCAACAGTGCTTTTATGGGACAAGCCAAGCCTGTCCCTCCATCTCTCCCCTCCTTCTCCTCAGCACCCACTCACCCTGTTGGGGAGGGTGAGGGACACAGGAAAAGAGAAAGCAGAAAGCTCTTTTCTTCATATCTTGAAACTGCTTCAGCCCTGAGGGGTTGGGTGTCAGGGGCAACTTTTTCCCTGGGACTGAGGTCTCCAGAAGCTGGCAGCAACAGCTTCTGGGTCCCTGTCGCTGAAAGGAGGCTCCTCCTTCAAGACTAGGGCTGCCTGGTGCACTATTGAAGGGGATTCTTGGCACCCATTTTAGTTCAAAAGAAGGCATGCCTGTGGGCTTCCCCATTGGCAGTGTGAGGAGGCTGAGGTAGCAGGAAGAGAAAGCAGAAGCTGAGGTCTTCCTTCCTGGGTCCTGGTACACAGCGGGACACACACAGCTGTCCTGTCTCTTCTAGATTATTAGCCCTACCAGCGTTGGCAAGAGGGCACTGGGGTTCGAGAGGGTCTGCAGGCTGTCTTGGCCCCCGGTTCAGTTCTATTCTCACTTTAAGCATTTAATGTTCATCACCTTCCAAGGACCCTGTAAGCCACTTTAATCTTGAGAAGACATCAATAAGGGACAAAGGGGACGCGTAAGGTCCTGGAAGTCAGACCCCGAGAGCTGACAGAGGCAGGGCTTGAAGTCAGACTGAAAACATGTGGGAATATGATCGTTAGATCTTGCAATGGAAGACACCACATCCAGTCGGTGAGCCAGAGATTGAAGAAGGATCGGAACGACAAGGAAGAGCAAAGGGAAATCGGTAAGATTTCCAGGTGGGGGTCCTGGGGCAGAGGAAATAAGGCGGGCAGGGAAATCCTAAGATCTTTCAGGAATAAATGCCGAAAGGTTTGGGACCTCTAGCGTACAAAAAAGGAATAAGTCAGCCATGCCTCTCTACCCAAAACAAAAATGGCCGCCGGAGGAGCCGGTCCAAGAGGCAAAGATATATGAAAATGAGGAAAGAAGCCCCGCCCTTGTAGGGGCAAAGTGCCCTTCTCAAAAATGGCCACCATGGCGTCCTCCAGAAGGGAACTGCTCTGGGCCCCGCCTTTGATCTCGTTGGTGGGGCTGGGGGTGGGGGGGATAAGAATTGCACCGCGCGGGACAAGTCGCTGGCGGCGCCTGACGGAGCAGGTGATTTTCCCCTCCAGCCTTAGGAGAGTCGCAGAGAGCACTGACCCAGGGTACCCTTCCTGGCGTTCTCTTACGGTACCCCCACCCCCACCCCCGGAGGTTGTCGACCGGACCCCTTTCTCTAATTGTCTTGTGGCCTGTATGGAGGAACATCTAGCTCGTTCAGGCCTATCTCGTCTTGTGACTGACCCTCTCCCCAGGCGGCTGCTGCATCCCTGTGTCCTCAGGCCAGCTATTCTGAAGGCTTATGAGTGCCCTGCTAACGGGTTATAAAAAGCTCTTGCTTTAAGGGTCGGCCATCAGGGGGAATCCCACTTCCTGTGCTTCATTTCACCACCCGGGGTTTGTGCACCTGCCTGACTTTGGATGGTGGGATCCCTTGTTCCCCACAATGTCCTTGGTACCTCTAGGACCTGACATGGGGATCAGGGTGAAATAGTATTTGCTAGGGCCTTCATTACACTTCATGTGTCTTTATGAAAGGGCATGGAAGAAGTAGTGAAGAGCGCTGGGCCAAGGACCCCCTTGCCACTCCCTTAGCTCTCCAGGACTTCTTCCCACATTGCTTCCCAGGAATTCTCCATCCACATGGCCTGCTCTCAGCTGCTACTTAGTGCCTCTGCACTCCAAAGGAGCAGTATGACACTTCTAAGTTGCCCAGGGGGATCCCTCTAGCCCTGCCCCCTCTAATAGAGCATCTGAAGGGTACAGACCAGAACCTAAACTTTTGCGAGGCAGGCTCTCAAGCCATTCTCTGACCAGTGAGGATGGGTAGCTGAGTTAGGTGGCTGTAGAGCAGAAGCGATCCCTGAGGAATCCATCGTGTTTGTAGAGGGAAAGATGTTTTCAACAGGGAGATGGGACGGACAAGGAAAGATTCTGATGTAGGTAAGACTGATGGCCAGACAGGAGAGGCCACACCACTGGCATCGTGAGAGGTGGTGAAGTAGTTAACAGGGACTTCTAATGTCAGGCTTTCCCTGTGTGAGTCTGTGACTAACCTATCCTGTGTGACCTTAGGAAAATTTCTCAAATCTCCAGTGCCTTTGCTTCCTTTCAGGTAACAGGCATGAGAGAATTCTCCGCGTTTTAAGTTGCTATGTGGATTAAGAAAGTTAATGCATTACTTTATATGCAGTCAGTAGACGCTGCTTTTTACCATCATCAGAGATGTTTTTAGATTCATTTAATCAAATTATATGTATGTGTATTACTCTTTTGCTTGCATGTATGTCTGTGTACCACATGCATGCCTGGTACCCTCAGAACTCAAAGTGTTGTATCCCCAGGGACTGGAGCTCTGGGTAGTTGTGAGTGCGGGGAATCCAACTTAGGTCTAACGCAGGAACAAGTGCTCTTACCTGTTGGTCTGTCTCTCCAGCCCCCATCAGAGGTATTTTAGCAGGATTCACGACACAGTGGTTGACACAGTTCATAGGTACCACCATACAGCGATCTCTGATTGGGGCTCTCACGAACTGTGGGCTATTGTCTGGGATTTGCAAAGTCCATGGAAATCCTGATTTTACTCCAGACCAAAACCCAAGATGCTCAGACTGACCCGGGAAGCCATTTTAGTTCAAGTCTTCCCCAGCTCAGAGGAGAAAAATGTTAGGAGGTGCTCTCAAGCAGGAAGGACATGCTGGGGGAAGCTGGGAGGATAGAGAAGGGTGGGAAGAGAGATGTGGCAAATGTCAGAATCTGGGCCATGTTTGATCTGTCCAAGAACAAGAGGAGAGGTGATGATGGCCCCTTAGCAGGAAAGCCAGCCACAGAGCCTCGAAGGAAGGCGGCTTTCCCTTTGAAGACAGTGAGGAGCTGCCCAGGAACAACTCTGCAGCCCCCCTCCTTTGGTTAGAAATCCAGAGACATCACATATATCCCTGAAAAAGCTTCCCCAGAGACTGGGCTTTCATAGGCAGCCAAGCTTCTTTCCCCAGGCCACTATCAACAGTCAGGGTGTGAAGGTGGGGTAGGTCTCTGGAGCGGCTACCTCTTCAGGGGAGTTGCATGATGGTATTAGAATGTCTGGGCTAAGGTGTTCAGCCCCTGCAGGGGGCCCAAGGCTAAGGGCAGAGGGTGGTCTACCCTTGGGAGATGGGAGTTACTCGGTCCTCCTGCCCAAAGTGACTTGTTCTGTCACAGCTGCATCGCTGAGGGGATCAGATGCTGTGGGAATCTTGGATATCCCTCATCCTCAGAGTTAGCCCTAACTTGGTACTGGAGAGTTGCTGGGGACCCAGCTGAGGGCCTCACACACGCAACTACATCCCCAGAACTTAGATCTAACTGGGCAGTTCACTCAGGTGACTCGCTCCTCCGTTAAGCTCAGTGGGCTTCACTCATCGTCTGTGCAGACGGGAGGCACTGATTTTTGAGTGCCTAGCTTTCAAGAATGCTGAGTGCACAAGCTAGGGTTGGAGCAAGGTTTGAGGGGAGGAGAGATACGGGAGAGTCGTCTTTGACGTCATAAAACAGCTGGAAGAAACATTAAACACTGTCCGAATGATTAAGTAACTATGGCTGAGAAAAGCCCCGGTAAGTAAGGAAAAGTGCACTCTGTCTGGAGAGTACTGGGCTGTGGTGAGTAGACTAGCCCTAAAAGTGTGCCCTCGAATGTTGACAAACTGAAAGCAAGCCAGGATGGAGAAGAGTGGTCCAGGGATGATGTCATGAGGAGGCTGGAGAAGCTGGAGAAAAATAGGTGGGGATAAGGTCCCAACTCAGAGGGCACAGAACGATTCTAGACTTTCTAGAAACATCATAGAAAGTCATTGTTGAGTTTAATTAATTATTTATTTATTTTTTGGTTTTTCTTTTAAATGAGTACACTGTAGCTGTCTTCAGACCACCAGAAGAGGGTTATTATGGGTGGTTGTGAGCCATCATGTGGTTGCTGGGATTTGAACTCACGACCTTTGGAAGAGCAGTCAGTGCTCTTATCCGCTGAGCCATCTCACCAGCCCTATTTTTTTGGTTTTTCGAGACAGGGTTTCTCTGTATAGCACTGGCTGGCCTCGAACTCAGAAATCTGCCTGCCTCTGCCTCTGCTGGGATTAAAGGCGTGTACCACCACTGCCAGGCTTAGTTAATTAATTTATGAGGCAGGGGTCTCACTTTGTAGCCCTGACTGGCCTGGAACTCACTATGTAGACCAGGCTGGCCTCAATTTACAGCGATCCACCTGCTTCTGCTTGCTGAGTGCTGGGATTAAAGATATGTGCCACCACATCATCATTTTTTTTTTTTTTTTTTTTTTTTT